>NC_057805.1:289316224-289355897 GCF_018294505.1 Triticum aestivum
CACCGCCTCCCACCGAGCCCGCCGCCGACGCCCTTCCTCCTCTCCTCCGCCGCGCCTCCTCCCGCCGGAGAGCTCGAAGCTCGGCCCCGGCCCCGCTCCGATCTGGTTTGAGCTCGAGGTTGACTTTTCCTGAACCCTAAAAATTCTCTAAGTCTTCAATATTTTACAGCAAGTGCCCATGTTCATCGCATCATAACTCTCTGCATAAATCTCTGGTGCAAGAGTGCTAGTTGCTGTTGTCTGTTGTTACTTAGCAGAACTTGGAGATTTGTTATTTTTGTATCATTTAATCTGTGCATCTTATGGGCATGAGCTCTACATGTGTTTTGTTGTATGCCATGCCATCTTTCGAGTGGTGTATGCCATGTATTTTTGTGATCTCTGTGGTGACTAGCACAAGCATTTAAACTAGGCCCCGTAATGTTTCTGATTTCAGGGACTTAGTGATTTCTCCAAGTCCTTGTCTGCTGTTATTTTGTTGCCATGTAAACTTGATGCTACAGAGAGATCCATGTATATTTTGGAGATGTTCAGTAAGGATGTTTTGTAGATATTGTTGTAATTGATCCATTCCTGCCCTTGTTTGCAATTATGGAGTGTCATACCATGACTCAATCTTGCTCTACTTTTGCTATAAATTGTTTCTGGCAGATTGTTTACGTGTTATTCAATTTTGCCAAGCTTGTTGTAGTGGATCCATACATGCTATGTATTTGCTCTTGCCACGGATAGCTTCATAAACATGTTATCTTGCTGTAGGTATGCTTGTTTTGTCATGCATTTCTTTGTGGTGAGTGCATCAAGCTCACCAAGATGCCTTCATATCATTATTTCTGCCATGCTCTGTTTTCTGCTAAGTCTGAAACCTGTTAACGAAACTTGCTATGTTTACATGGTTGCCATCATATCTTCAGGTCCTTTTTGGCTTATGGTCAGTAAGGGACTTTTGTCATATGCATTTAGTAGAACACTGGCATGCCTTGGTTTGTCATGTTAAGTTTCTGTAGCATGTTGATTTCATGCTCTGAACATTGCTACCTGATGCTGTTTCAGACATGTCCAGTAATTCCACCAAGTCTGCGAACCTGTTATCTTTTGTACTTTTGCCATGCTTGTTTGAGCCTGTTATGTTGTGATCTAGCCGTAGCTCAGTATTCATCTTTTGTCAAGCATCTCCTGTAGATTACTGCCATATGCTTTGTTGCTTCGTTGGAGTGCTGTAGCATTGTTACTTGTTGCATTTTAAGTGCTATCATGCTGTTAATCGCAGATTCGTGTCATTCTTGTTGTGCTTGCCATTTGCAAACCGTGCATCCGTTTCCGGTGATCTTTATATCGATTTCGACCGAAATCATCTCATCTTTCCAGTGGCATGCTTGGTTTGCCAAGTTACTGCCTTGTACATCATTTTTCTTCCGAAGCACGCATATGCATCGCATATCATATCTTGCATATCATTCATGTATTGCATCATGTTGCTTGCGCATTTCTCGTGATTGATTGTGGTTCCGTTGCTTGTGTTCTTGTCTTGGGTAGAGCCGTCAGACGAGTTCGTGAACGAGGAACCTGTTGAGTACGCTTATGAGGATCAAGTTTTCGACAACTCTGAGAACCTTGCAGGCAAGATGACCACCCCTCGAAATCACTTCTATTTTTGTTGTGCTAGTTGTTCGTTCTATTACCATGCTGCGCTACCTACCACTTGCTATATCATGCCTCCCATATTGCCATGTCAGCCTCTAACCATCCTTTCCTAGCAAACCGTTGATTGGCTATGTTACCGCTTTTGCTCAGCCCTTCTTATAGCGTTGCTAGTTGCAGGTGAAGTTGAAGTTTGTTCCATGTCGGAACATGGATATGTTGGGATATCACAATATCTCTTATTTAATTAATGCATCTATATATTTGGTAAAGGGTGGAAGGCTCGGCCTTATGCCTAGTGTTTTGTTCCACTCTTGCCGCCCTAGTTTCTGTCATACCGGTATTATGTTCCTTGAGTTTGCGTTCCTTACGCGGTTAGGTGATTTATGGGACCCCCTTGACAGTTCGCCTTGAAGAAAACTCCTCCAGCAAGGCCCAACCATTGTTTTACCATTTTCCACCTAAGCCTTTTTCCCCCGGGTTTTCTAGAGCCCGAGGGTCATCTTTATTTGAAACCCCCGGGCCAGTGTTCCTCTGAGTGCTGGCCCAAACTAGAGCCCTTTGCAGCGCCACCTTGGGGAAACTCGAGGATTGGTTTTAGTTGTACGGACTGCTCATCCAGTGTGCCCTGAGAACGAGATATGTGCAGCTCCTATCCGGATTTGTCAGCACATTCGGGCGGCTTTGCTGGTCTTGTTTTACCATTGTCGAAATGTCTTGTAAACCGGGATTCCGAGACTGATCGGGTCTTTCCGGGAGAAGGTTTATCCTTCATTGACCATGAGAGCTTATGATGGGCTAAGTTGGGACACCCTTGCAGGGTATTATCTTTCAAAAGCCATGCCCGCGGTTATGAGGCAGATGGGAATTTTGTTAATGTCCGGTTGTAGAGAACTTGTCACTTAACCCAGTTAAAATACATCAACCGTGTGTGTAGCCGTGATGGTCTCTTCTCGGCGGAGTCCGGGAAGTGAACACGGTTGGAGTTATGAATGACGTAAGTAGGAGTTCAGGATCACTTCTTGGTCATTGCTAGTTGACGACCGTTCCGTTGCTTCTCTTCTCGCTCTCTTTTGCGTTTGTTAGGCACCATATATGCTTAGTGCCTGCTGCAGCTCCACCTCATTACACCATCCTTTCCTATAAGCTTAAATAGTCTTGATCTCGCGGGTGTGAGATTGCTGAGTCCTCGTGACTCACAGATTCTACCAGAACAGTTGCAGGTGCCGACGATGCCAGTGCAGATGATGGGATCGACCTCAAGTGGGAGTTCGATGAGGAAAGTGGTCATTACTATGTGTCTTTTCCTGATGATCAGTAGTGGAGCCCAGTTGGGACGATCGGGGATCTAGCATTTGGGGTTATCTTATTTTCATTTGGATCTTGATCGTAGTCGGTCTATGTGTGTATTTTGGATGATGTATGAATTATATTTATGTATTGTGTGAAGTGGCGGTTGTAAGCCAACTCTTTATCCCATTCTTGTTCATTACATGGGATTGTGTGAAGATGACCCTTCTTGCGACAAAACCACAATGCGGTTATGCCTCTAAGTCGTGCCTCGACACGTGGGAGATATAGGCGCATCGTGGGCGTTACAGTGCTCCTCCAACTTCCTCACTTCCTCCACGTATGCCTCCATCAATGGGCTTTGATAATCCTTATTCACTTGCCTCACCACAAGTTGTGAGTCTCCACAAATGATTAACTTCTTGATTCCCAATTCTGTTGCGATCCTAAGCCCGGCAAGGAGTCCTTCATATTCTACAATGTTGTTGGTAGCCTTCTCTCGGGGAAAATGCATTTGAACCATGTATTTGAGGTGCTCCCCAGTGGGTGCGATGAGAAGCACACCAGCTCCTGCACCTTGGAGGGTGAAGGCACCATCAAAGTACATGATCCATTATTGGGGTGCTTCCTTGTTGGGGATAACTGTCTCTAATGCTTCTTCGCCAGGGGTAGGCGTCCACTCGGCAATAAACTCTGCCAGTGCTATGCTCTGCATAGTTGACATGCTCTCAAACTTCAAACCAAAGCTTGATAACTCCAAAGCCCATTCCACTATTCTGCGAGTGCCCTCTGGGTTCGTCAGTATGTGTTGCAAGGGGAAGTGGGTGACAATCGTGATCTCATGGGCTTGGAAGTAGTGGTGCAGTTTCCTTCAGGCCATGATGAGGCCAAAGATCAAATTTTGCATGACAGAATACCTCGATCTAGCCCCTTGCAGCAGGGAGCTGACAAGTATAATGGCCGCCGCACCACCTTCTTCCTTGTCGTGATCCTAGAACTGTCTCTGTTGCCTCGCTCCTCTTTGCCCTGATCTGCCTCCGAACTTGCTAGGATGAGCTCACTTTCCTTTCCGGAGGATTCAGTAGTCACGGCTGCTCCTTCATCTACTTCCCGTTGTGCCACTAGTGCTGCACTAACCAATTGATTGGTTGCTGCTAGGTATAGCCGCAATGCCTCTTGTGGTTTAGGAGCGACTAAGGTGGGAACAGAGGAAAGATAGGTCTTCAAATCTTGCAGCGCAGCGTCTGACTCCGGGGTCCACTCCATGGGCCCTACTTTCTTCAAGATTTTGAAGAACGGCAAAGCGCGCTCGGCAGACTTGGAAAAGAACCCGCTTAGCGCGGCAACACATCCATCAAACGGCTCACATCTTTAATTGTCTTGGGTGCTTGAATCAGCTTGATCACCTTGATCTTGTCGGGGTTGGCCTCTATCCCTCGGTGGGACACAAAGAAGCCAAGTAGCTTTCCAGAAGGAACACCAAATACACACTTGTCTGGGTTTAGCTCCAAGTTGATCTTGCGCAGATTGCGAAGGTCTCTTCCAAGTTCTGAATGAGAGTTGGTTTGTCCTTGGTTTTGACCACTATGTCATCCATGTAGGCTTCAATATTCCTGTTCAGCGGGGACTCAAAACCAATTTGCACTGCTTTTGCAAAAGAGTATCCAACACTCTTTAACCCAAAGGGCATCCGTACAAAACAGTACGTCCCGCATGGGGTTATGAATGCGGTCTTCTCTTCATCTTCCTTAGACATAAATATCTGGTGGTACCCGAAGTATGCATCCAAGAAGGAAAGCAGGTCACATCCGGAACTGGAATCCACAATCTGATCGATGTGCAGCAAGGGGAATCGGTCCTTCGGGCATGATTTATTCAGATGTGTGAAATCTATGCAAAGCCTTGTAGGATCGAAAGTATGTCTAGAGGGGGGTGACTAGACTACTTGACCAAATAAAAATCTAGCCTTTTCCCAATTTTAAGTCTTGGCAGATTTTAGCAACTTAGCACAAGTCAAGCAATCAACCTACACATGCAATTCTAAGAGTATAGCAGCGGAATGTAAATCATTGCATATGAAGGTAAAGGGGAGGAGTTTGGAGGGAGCAAACGCAATTGGAGACACGGAGATTTTTTATCTGTGGTTCCGATAGGTGGTGCTATCGTACATCCATGCTGATGGAGACTTCAACCCACGAAGGGTAACGGTTGTGCGAGTCCACGGAGGGCTCCACCCACGAAGGGTCCACGAAGAAGCAGCCTTGTGTATCCCACCATGGGCATCGCCCTCGAAGGACTTGCCTCACTAGGGTAGATCTTCATGAAGTAGGCGATCTCCTTGCCCATACAAACTCCTTGGTTCAACTCCACAATCTTGACGGAGGCTCCCAAGTGACACCTAACCAATCTTGGAGACACCACTCTCCAAGAGGTAATAGATGGTGTGTTGATGATGAACTCCTTGCTCTTGTACTTCAAATGATAGTCTCCCCAACACTCAACTCTCTCTCACAGATTTGGATATAGTGGAAAGATGATTTGAGTGGAAAGCAACTTGGGGAAAGCTAGAGATCAAGATTCTTGTGGTTGGATTGGACTGTCTTGGTCTCAACACATGAGTAGGTGGTTCTCTCTTAGAAAATGAATGCTGGAAGTGTAGGCATGTTCTCATGGCTCTCTCCACGAATGAGGATGGCTGGAGGGGTATATATAGCCTCCACACACAATCTAGCCGTTACACACAATTTACCAAACTCGGTGGACCGAATAGTGAAACTCGGTCAGACCGATTCAGTTCAAAATGTGAACGTTAGGATTTTCGATGGGACCGACATGATCAACTCGGTGGGACTGATGTGTTATGGTTAGGGCATAACTTGATCTCGGTGAGACCGATCACATGAACTCGGTGAGACCGATTTCGGTAATAGGCAAACAGAGAGTTGGTCAGGCAAACTCGGTGGGACCGATCGCTCATTTCGGTGAGACCGAAACATTACGAAAAGGAAACAGAGAGTTTGCATTGCGAACTCGGTGGGATAGATCGCTCATTTCGGTTAGACCGAAACATTACGAAGGGAAACAGAGAGTTTCCAATCCCATCTAGGTGAGACCGAGATCCCTATCGGTGAGACCGAACTGATTAGGATTTCTAGCTATGGCTATGTCAAATGAACTCGGTGGCGCCGGATAGATCAAATCGGCGGGGCCGAGTTTGAATTTAGGTTTAGGACATATGTGGAATTGAGAAAGTGGTTGAGGGCTTTTGGAGCATTAAGCATTTTGAGCAGGCAAGCCATTAAACAACACCTCATCCCTTTTTAACAGTATTGGCTTTTCCTATGGACTCAATGTGATCTTGGATCACTAAAATAAAATGTAGAGTCTTGAGCTTTTGCCAATATGTGTCCTTAACATTTTGAGGGGTCCACATCTCTAGTCCATGCCATGCCAATCATTGAACTTTCTGAAATGATCATCTTGAAAGAGTATTAGTTCAATGAGCTATATGTTGTTAAGAATTACCAGAACCACCCAGGGATTAGTTGCACTTCAATCTCCCCCTTTTTGGTAATTGAAGGCAACATATAGGTCAAAGCTTCGACAAAATGATAATTTGAATGAAATACATCGTCGCTTTGAGAAGTATGTGATAAGCAAGAGCTCCCCCTAAATTTGTGCATTATTTAGAACTTGCTTTTGAATGCAAATGCACAATCGATTAGGGTCATGGGTTACTCTTTCATGTCACATACATCTTGGTGGAGCGCTCAAAATGATAGAATATGAAATATACACTCATCACCAAGTGGTTGTAGGAGCTGGTGGAGTTGCAACTGGAGGGGCAACTGAAGCTGTGGCTGCAGCAGCTGAAGTTGTAGCTCTAGTGTCTATCACTGGCACTACTGCAAACCTCTGCCTTCTGGGCACCCTTTGATAAGCATCACTGGTGGTCTTGTCACTCCTATCCTCAAGCTCTTCTTGGATCTTCTCCACAAAAGTCTGAATCTCTGTCACCTTGACATCCAAGTCATGAAGTTTTGTCTCAAAAAATTTCTCAATCCTCAAAGTAGCCTAAATGAGATAGCCAAGTTGGTCTTGTTTTGACTTCAGAAAAACTTGGGATGCCTCTTCAACACTTGGCATCTTGGCTTCCTTCTCCGCTTTTGCTTTTGCTCTCTTCTCTTGAGCCTCTACTGAAGTAGGATCTGTAGCATCCATGACAACTGTGTTGTCCTCAAAATCATGCCTCATGGGAAGGTGCTCTTTGTCCAACAGATATATGCCTTTGCCCATCTTGGAGTTGATGAGCATCTGAATATGTGGAGCATACCCACATGATCTGTTCTGATCAGCAGCAGTCCTCTTGATTGTCTCTACAATCAGTGTCATCACTTTGAGCTTTTCTGGCACATCAAACATATGCAGCAAATTGATGGAATTCCCTCTTATCATCATGTCATCTCCAGACTTGGGCAACAAGTGTGGATGAGGATAGTATTAATTGTGGGCAGTCCTGACAGAAGATAATAGACAGAGCCAAACTTTTGATGTTCCAAGGCCGTATCTGGAATCTCCTTGTACATATGTGCCATGGAGTTGTATCCTTTCCTTGGCTTGGCATACACATCAGTATCATCATCATGCTCTTCAGGGGCATTGATAAGCTTGGCCCACTGAGCAATAGTAGACTGGTACCTAGTACCCTCAGTCATCCAGGCAATTCTTCCATCTGGGTAGAAGTGAGCTATTGAATAAAACTGCATGATAAGCTCATCATTCCACTTGGTCAATTTCTGACCTACATAAGTATCAAATCCATTCATTCTGAAGCTCTCATGAACTCTAGGGAAGTGATCTTCATTGTCATCAATATATGACCAATCAACCCATCTCCTGTCACTGACTATGGGCTTCTTATCCAGGAGCACAGTCTTAAAGAAGTCCTGATGGTCCTTAGTGTGGAACATGTAGTCTACAATAGTTCTTCTTCTTGTGGCATAGGGATCTGACTATCTCCACAATCTGAGACGTGCATCCTTCCTTATCTTCATGTTTTCAGCCAGTAGATGAGTATCATCATGATCTGGGATCTTGGGCTTCAATTTGCTGAGCACTTGGGCTTCCTCTTCTTCTTCCATCTCAGGCACTGGGGCCTTGTTCTTTTCTGCAGCAGGTATGTTTCTAGTGCTTCTCTTTGGTGTAGTCTTAGAGGCTTGAGCAGTAGCTTTGTGGGCAGTCTTGGGCTTTGATGGAGCAGCCCCAGACTTGATGGCATCCCCCATCAGCTTCTGAGCTTTGGGTGCTGGTGCATCATCCTCTTCTTCATCTTCTTCCTCATCAGGAGAGTGCTTCTCAAATTCAGCCATGGGATGAACACGCTTGCACCATCTCCTTCTCTTCATTTCCTTCTTCTTCTTGCCCTCACCAGTAGCCTCTACAACAGTTGATTTGGAAACTTCAAGAGTTGAGGCTCTGGCCTTAGACATGGGAACTCTCTTGGCAAGAGCCTTCTTGTGTAAACCAGGCTTACACTATAAAAAAAAGACACTTCCGTGATGATACGTGTTTGTCACAGTAGGTCACGTTTTCTGTCATGCATGTACATCCATGACGATTTTATGAAAGAATCAAGATAGTCATACCTATGCTATCGTAGAAGTGTTCCATGACATTACCAAAATAATCATCACGGTAGTGTTCACTTCCATGACGATAAATGCCGCGTCACGGAAGTGCTTTCATCAAGGGTGACCGACACGTGGCATCCACCATAACGGGTCACCGTTAAGCTATCGGGTCCAGTTTTGGATCCGATAACCCGCTAACAGCCATGACCAATGATGATTTTCCACGTGTAAAATTCTCATTGGCCGACGGAACCACGTGTCAGCTCCGCGTCGGTATAGGTGTCACTCATCCAATGGGCGAGTAGCGCCTATGATATGTTGACACATGGACCGGCCCAAAATTGGCCCATAAAGATTAAATGGGCTAGCCCAACTAAAGGCCCACGAGATTTTGCTGACCATAATGGGACGGCCCAGCTACAGGCCCACGAGATTTTGCCGACCCAGCTAAAGGCCCACAAGATTTTGAGGACACTAACGGGTCGGCCCATTAACAGGCTCCATGTTTTGGGCCAAATGCCGGCCCATATTTGATCCGGTCCGTTAACAGCCTGCCACGTTCCGGGCCCAATAAAGGCCCATATGAGATCTGGCCCGTTAAAAGCCTACCACGTTCTGGGCCAAATTACGGCCCAGATCAGATCCGGCCCTTTAAGAGGCTTTGGGCTAAATTATAGCCCATATTAGATTCGGCTCGTCAACTGGACGCTATGCTTTTGGGCACAATTGCTAAAGGTCCATTTAGTAATTCGGCCTGATATTAGTTTCGGCCTGTTAAAGGCATGTATAACATTTCGGCCCTATATTTATTTCGGCCTGTTAAAAGCCCGGCATATAGTTGGGCCTAACTACGGCCCGTTTTGCATCCGGCCTGCTGACAGCTGATAATCTGATTGGGCCAAACTAGGACCAAGACAATTTTGGCCTATTAACGGCCCGTGATGTGATTGGCACAATCATGGGCCGGGGTCTATTTGCCTGCTGCCGGCCCGTGAGCTGTTCGGCACATTTCTGGCCCAACCTACTTTTTAGGCTCCTAAAAGCCCATTGAGTTTTCTTGCGAAAATAGGGCCGGCGGTTTACTCAGCCTATTAGAGGCCCAAATCTACTAGTGGGCCAGTTTACATTTAGGCCTATTAACGGAACGATTATGTAGTGATTTCCATGACGGCCCGATTATGTACCATAATTTTACAATTTGGCCGGTTTACTGCGAAGACAGGATATATATACAGTAAAATAACTTCAGCATCGTGAATAAGAAAAAACCTAGACTATACAATAAAGAAATTATAGCATATTACATCCACTGGGCATCAAAGTTCGCCACTATGATAATAAAGCACAAGCAGACAGCAGATTACATACACTGGGCATCAAAGATTGCCACCAATGCAAATAAACACGCCGAAAAAATAATATACAAAACCGACAGCACTTCTATAGAGTTCCAGAAAGGTTAGCCCTACTCGGGAGCTGCAGCGCAAGCAGCTCAGCAAGCTGATGAGACTGCACTTGTTTGACACTTATATCCTCGTCACTCTGAAAGATAAACAAGCTGACAGATGACAGGTTTTGCACGTATAAGTATCAGTGCTGATAATTCATCACATTTATTACTAACCAATAAAGTGACACAGTTTAAAATAGCATTAACACAATATGGTATTGTTCAGGTTAAGACATGGCAGAAAATGACATTGTGAAGGAGTTGGCAGCTTCACGATGTCGGGGTCCTGGGAACGGGGGTACCCAGACATGCCTGGCTGTGGCCCAGGGCGTGGCTCCACCAACGTCCTGGTACGGCCCATCTTCATCAGCAATCATTCAAGACCCTTGCGAGGGGCCAAGCCTCGCGAGGTGGACGACAGCAAGACCTCCCCCGGGGCGGCCTCGCTAGGCTGGCTCCCAAGGAGCGGAGATATCTATGCAAGGGGCACCTCGCGAAGAGCGCGTGCCGTGAGCCATGACGACCAAGGCTAGGCGGGCGCCAGCTGGCGCAGAGTACGTGTTGCCTCTTTGGTGATAAAGGGGAACCGCAGGCGAGGAGTCCCGAGGCATCAGGCAAAGATTTCCATATCGATGCAACAAGACCAAGACCAGCAGGACGGCAGGACGGAGGTCACCACGGAGCCCACGACGGCGTCACCACGAAAGCCTTTGGCAGGCGAAGAACACCTTTTGTCAGGATAACTTGTACTAGTTGTCCCCCTTCAAATTGGCCGTTGTGGGATCCCTTCCCGCCTAATATTTGGGAAGAGGACCAGGGCCTCTATAAATAGGACTAGCCACCACCGTGGGAGGGGAATCGGATCTTGGACGGACCATTCAGACCATCCTCACACACACAAGCTCATCGAGCTCAAGAACACCTCTCCTCCGGAGGCTGTTCATCCCTTGTACTGTTCATCCTCAGCCTACAAGGCAATCCACCACACTACACTGGAGTAGGGTATTACACCACAGCGGTGGCCCAAACCAGTATAAACTCTCATGTCTCTTGTTCTTTGGGTTCGTCGAGCTAGGCCTTGAGATAGTTACGAGAGCGAGCTAGGGAGAGAGAGATCTTCATGCGCACCCTAGTGTTCAAACCTCAAGGGTTTGCCCGAACCCGTAATCCGAAATTTGGCGCGTGACGTAGGGGTGCGCTGAAGCCTCTCTTCCGTCAGCTGATCCGCCAACACCCCGCGGTTCCGATGTCCGGCGACCCAAGGACCAACACCGACCATTGGGCAGCTTGGCCCATCAGGGCGGCACCGTCTGCCCAAGGAGACCTTAACTCTGCACTCCAGGCGGCCCGCACACCGCCAAACGCCGCGGGATGCAGGCGGCGCGGACCGACGCCTTCCACCCTCACACCGTGGCATGCGCGGGCCACCACAAGGGCCTCAAGCTACGCAGCAGAGACGGCGCCACACACCCGACGAGAACAAGCGAACATGCGAGCCGCGGTCATATTAGCACGGGAGCTGCTGCGGTGTTGGCCGGCGGAGAGAGGCCGTGATGCATTGCTGGAGCGCGTCGCTGAGTTGTTGGACGCTGCATCTAGGGGTACGCCGCCTTTCTCCTCCTTGCCTACATCTCAAGTTGTGGCCAGATTGCACGGGGGGCCTCGTCGCACCCGCGTACTTCCAGGTGCACCAGGAGGGATCATCAGCACCAGCTCGGCCAATGGTGTCGAACATCCGGCCGCGCCTGTGCATCCCCCGGGTGGCGTAGGTACGGGTGTTGGTCCTCGCGGTCCCAATGGAGTGCCACCCTACGGCCACCAGGGGGTGCGCTAGGCCCGGCGGCGTGGGGCGCAGGGCGACTCGACAGGGGTTCAGGAGTGGTGGCTCCAGAAGCATATGTGCCTCGCATGGTGGATCAAGAGTACACACAAGAGGATGTCCCCTGCTCGTTTCTTGAGTCAGGATAGGAGGAAGAGATGCTGGAGGTCGAGGCATTCCACGGGCCACCCAGGAGCCTCGCCGACCGCGCCGACGACAACAACCGCAGGGTACCATTGATATCTCAGTAGCAAGCTTATGCTAACCATGGGTTGGAGGTGAACCAGGCTACAACAGCGGATGGAGGCCCCGGTGCGGCAGCCCCGCTCCAACCAGGGGTAGCGCACTAGGGGCTGCACTGGAGGGGTCTGGAGCCAGACCCTCCCCCGTGCCACACGGAGCAAGGCGTAGCCCGGAGGTAGGTCCTCTGCCGGGGAGGCGCCGGCGAGCCCTCCCCTGGACAGTGGGCCCTTGGTCGCCGAGGGCGCCGCTAGCGGCCCCTTCGCCCCTTGGCACCGTCTTGGTTTCCAGACGCCCCAACGGTGGTCGAGGGTGGCGCAAGGCGGGGCCCTCGTCTGGCGATATGAAGCAAGATTCACGCCTGTGAAGGTCTCCTCCCGTGACACTCTCATGTAATAATTAGTGGGGTTGTACATGCCCCGGAGGCTCCCGCCCACGTCCTAGTGGAAGCACCATGCTCCGAGCTGGCCGTCGACACTGTCCCCTAATGACTGTGCTCACGGCCTGTGAAAGCACTTAGCTCCGTGCTGGTGGGAAGACAAGAAGACTAGCTAGGTGCCGGACACGGCCATTTGCTTTCAACCCCTTTTTATGTAGCTCGGTTTGCCGCCTTTTTCGATTTGAACTGGAAATTGTATTTCTGTTGACAAGCATGTGGGGCATCCTTTCTTGTTCATGTTGGTTTTTCTGAGTTTTCTGGATTCTCTGCCTCGCCCTGAGGCCCGCGCCTACTAACCTTTTCCTTGCAAGCCCCTCGCGAGCGGGAGTTGGGCGCAGTATGCGCCCGCTGCGTGCACACCCTGCAATGATCTGGCGCTCCCACCTCGCGAGGCCCTCTCGGGCGGACTAGCAGGCTCCTCAGAAGCCGGAAACCTTGCGGGCCCGTGAAGGACTCCCCTTGGGAGAAATACACATCGACGACTACAAGACCGGTCCGACACGCCTCATGAAGATAGGTTTCACCTTTTCTTCAGTTGCAATTTTAGTCAAACGGTATGATCTTATCTATAGATTGATTGGACGGAGGGACAGGACTTGATCTCATGCCTTTTGCA
Source organism: Triticum aestivum (assembly GCF_018294505.1). Taxonomy (NCBI): domain Eukaryota; kingdom Viridiplantae; phylum Streptophyta; class Magnoliopsida; order Poales; family Poaceae; genus Triticum; species Triticum aestivum. The sequence goes on from NC_057805.1 coordinate 289,329,350, forward strand.
TGCCGAGAAGAATTTCCAGCACCCTTTCTTCTTTGAGGTTATGCTCACTGCGGCCTGGTGCATCTGGACTACCAGGAATGGGAAAATCTTCAGATCAGAGAGGGCTTCTTTTGGTGTGTGGAGGAGTAAATTTGTACATGCTATCTCCTTGTTGTATCATAGTGTGAGGGACAGTGTTAAACCTGTATTCTTGTCTTGGGTTAACAACCTACCTTAGATTGTTGTACTTTGTTTCATAGGTAAGTAGGTAAGTTTACTTTCTCTTCTCACCTCCTTGCTATCTTGTAATTATATGGACCTCTCTTTATTTATTTGAATAAAAGACTGCAGAGCTATTGCTTCAGAGTAAATAGTCAAAAAACGACTACAAGACCAGTCTGAGGCCTGCCCGGACTGAGGTAAGTTACAACATTAAGCCCGCAGAAGAGCTTGTGGGCCCACAAAATCACGATCAAGTCCGGCCTAAAGAATGAAATAGTAGTTTGATTACATGAGGGGCTCGCCCTCCCCAAAATGCTCTTACACCCTGAGGGGCCGTGCCCAAATTTTTGCGCGCAAGTTCAAAACAAGGAGCATGGGCTAAATCGTACATGTCGCTCACAGCATCTTCCAAATCGCTCCCGGACGTGCTGCTGGCGCTGTCGCTGACATTGCCTTCGCCATCATCAACCACGCCGCCTTCGTCCGCCACAACCACCACCGCGTCGTCCTTAGAAGTGAAGGCCCTGACCAGGGCATCCACATTATCGTCCAGCCAGCGCGCCAGGTTGACCCGGATAGCCCCCGGCACTGGGGAAATGGCAACATCAAAATTGAAGTTAGTGTTGGCATTTTGAAGATGGCTGAAGACGCGAGAGTACGCGCGCCCAAGGAGGCCTCGTCTCTTTTCGTCCACAAGCTCGCGATCCCTCTCGGACCGGTCCTCTGGGTGCGTCATGACGTTGGTGAAGAAGCGGAGATGGCTGGCATAGTCTTCTATCTAGGGGTGAGGGGCACGTTCGTCGCAGATAGCACCCAGCGCCTGATTGGCCCTCACCCTGAGAGTCAGGAGCATGGGGGTGTGCGCACGCAGCAATGTCTGCCGGCGAAGCGCTTCCTCCCTGCTCTGCTGCGCGAGGGACTCAGCGTCAGTAACCCGCCGCTGGAGCGGGAGCAGTTCGGCGTGGGCGGAGGCCAGCTCGGCCTGGACGGAGATCAGGGCTGCGACAGCGGCCTTCTCGCGCTGCTCTACTTCATCCAACCTTGACCTGAGCGCGGTGGTCCTTCCCTCAGTTTCGGCATCCACGAGCTTCAACTTCAGGTCGTACCTGTTCGCAAGATCTGCTTGAGCCTCCGCCACCCTGCGGTCGACTTCCTCCTGGATCCTGGCTTCACGCGCGCTGGTGGCCTCCTCCGCCTGGGTGACCTGACGCAACCTGATCTCCAACCGTTCAAGCTCGAGGCTACACTCCGTGGCCTCTAGCATCAGTGCGTCCTCACGTTTCGAGAGCTCCCCCTCTTCGGGGGGTGCCCCCTTCATCGACACCAAGGCAGCTCTGCGCGGCTCGACCTGCCGCTCCAAGGAGGCGTTCAAAGCCCGGAGCTCCCCTTCGCGCTTCTTTGCAGCCTTGCGGCGGTGGTCAGCTTCCCTGGCCTCCTCCAAGGCCCGGGCACTGGCCTCGCGTGAGGTAGCAAGGGACACCTCGGCCTTCGCGTTGGAGTGTTCGAGCTGGAGACGCCCAAGGTCGATGGCTACCTTCAGCTGATGCCATTCGTCCGCCAACCGAATGCCTTCTGTTTCAAGGCGGGCATCAACATCCACGAGCTCTTCCTCGAGCCGGCTCAGTGCGCCCATCGCCTCCCGGAAGAGCTCATGGCGGACTACTCCGCGCTCACGTGCAAGCTCGAACGCGCGGCTGGGTCCGTCTTCCACACCAACATGTGTTGGAGATATTGGAAGTGGCTAGCCCGCTCCCGGCAGGGGGCTGGGGCTGGTGCTTTTCCGGTCACCCTTGGGACCTCGGCGGAGGCCCGGTGGGGCGGAGCCTCGTTGCTTGAAGGTGAGGCCAGAGCTGGTGTTGCCCAGCAGCGGGCAAGGACCGGCGATGGGTTGCTCGGCACACTCTCCGCACCCCAGGAAGGACCACGAAGGAGGGACGACAAGAGCGCAGGGTCAAGACGCCAGGCTGGCACGTCCGCCTCCCCGGCAGGCCTCGCGCCACGCGCGACAGGTCGACATGAGGCACCCAGGGTCAGCAGGAGCCTAAGGCAGGCAGAGGCGGCTTCTCGGGAGACTTCATCGCCCTAGCAGGAGAGACCCTAAGGAACTACGGTTAGGAGGAGAAGCGGTGCTCAAGAAATTGAAAAGATAAGGTACTCACTCGTCAATAGCGTTGTACTTCCTCTGCTTCAATGGCCGGAAGGCGTCACCGCTGCAGCTAGGAGACCCCTTCCTCTTGCGGAGCGCTTCGAAGTTCGGTCGGAGCCGATAGAAGTCCTGGGTGCGGTCGCCAATGATGGGCGCGGCTGGTGTGGCTCCTGAGGAGGCGACCTCGGGGGTGCTGGACTGCGTCGAGACCTTGCCCCCCGCCTCGTCGCGACTCGTCGGGGCCTCGGGGGCTTCAGCCTCAGGAGCATCGGACTGCGTTATCCCCCCGGCTGCTTCCTGAGGACGGCTCTCTCGGAGCCGAGGGGACGACCCTTCAGGAGCCCCGAGAGGCACCGGTTCCTCGGCGACCGCGTCGCCAGCAGCCGGTGGTGGTCGCCCCCCTGCTCCCGCTTCCGGGGGGATCACCACACCGGCGGCAGGCAAGGGAGCCACGAAGACAGGGCTCTCACAAGGCCCTTCAAGGCCAACCAGGCGTAGTCCCCATTCGTCGAGAGGGGGCATCAGCTTCATGAAGTCCACCTTGTTCGAGTAGTTGTATAGAAGACAACCTTCCTCCGGCAGGATGGCTAGCGTTGGGTCACCTGTCAGGAGCTCAAGCACTGTGCGCCGCGCTTCAGGGGCAAGAGCCGGCACCTGAAGCCTCAAGTGGTCCCCGAAGCCGGAGAAGGTGCACATCGGCCGGGAGTGACGCTGAAGCGGAGCAATGCGGCACCGGATGAACTCCTTCACCACCATAGGCGCTGTCGCCCCGAGGCCCTTCAGCCTGCCAAGCCAGTGCCAGACATGGGTGAGCCGCCGGTCGGTGAGCCTTGCGTGCCCGCAGCTGGAGCTTGGGGCAGCCGAAACCCGCGGGAGCAGCAACAAGGGATTGCGCACACCAACATCCACATACACCCATCGCTTCCTAAAAGCCTCCGACGACCGGCGAAAGCTCGAAGTTGATTCTGAGCCAGCCGTCGCCGCGATGGCCTGAAGGGATACACATCCTGAGCGATGGAGAGCATCTGTCAGGTGCAGCGAGAAGAAGTGGTGAAGCAATGCCACGGAAGGGGCAATGCCACCATGGCATCGGAGACAAAGGCAAAAGCAGCAAGGAGGATGATGGATTGGGGATCGAGGTGCAAGGCATTGATCTGGTAATGCAAGAGCACCGCGTTGATGAAATCGGAGAAGGGAGGAATCAGGCCTGCCCAGAGAGCGTGAAGATGGACGGGGACCTCGGTGGCCGTCCTGTCAATTTCGGCGCGGGAAGCGGGCCAGGCCACTGTCGCCCCCACTCGTTGGAATCGGCGGTGAGCGCCGGGCGCACCTTGCCCATCGCCTCTTGGTTGAGCACCTCCGACCGCTCGATGGCGGGCTCAAAGACCGGCGGCGCGGGGGCCAATGTATGGGACTCTTTCTTCCCCTTCTTTCGGCTGGGCGCGATGGCGGCGGGGAGAGTTGGTGTCAGGTCGGACCGGGGGAGGGAATCCGCTGCTTTCCAGAAGGCGAATGAGCTGCGGAGCACGTTGCAGATGAATGGAGGCAGAGTTGTGTATGCAGCGGTGGTGGCCTAGCCAGGGGGAAATAGAGGCTGCATGGGGAAGTGGAGACTCCGACGTCCCATCAATCGCCACGTGTCCATCAAGGCCGCAGGCTGTTGGGGCCCGTGGCGCTCAACACTTGCCCTTTGGCTTCACCTCGAAGCCAAGTTCGCGTGCGCCTTGGGCGCGTGGGCTACTGTCGGCGTCGTGGGAATGGGGGTACCCAGACTTGCCTGCCTGCGGCCCAGGGCATGGCTCCACCGATGGCCTGGTACGGCCCATCTTCATCAACAATCACAAGACTCTCGCGAGGGGCCAAGCCTCGTGAGGCAGACGACACCAAGACCTCCCCTGGGGCGGCCTCGCTAGGCTGGTTCCTGAGGAGCGGAGATATCTATGCAAGGGGCATCTCGTGAGGAGCGCGTGATGTGAGCCATGACGACCAATGCTAGGCGGGCGCCAGCAGGCGCAGAGTACCTATTGCCTCTTTGGTGCTAAAGGGGCAAGCGCAGGCGAGGAGTCCCGAGGCGTCAGGCAAAGGTTTCCATATCGGTGCAACAAGACCAAGACCAGTAGGACGGCAGGACGGAGGTCACCACGGAGCCCACGACGACGTCACCACTAGAGCCTTTGTTGGCGAAGACCACCTTTTGTTAGGATAACTCGTACTAGTTGTCCCCTTCAAATTGGCCATTGTGTGATCCCTTCCCGCCTAATATTTGGGAAGAGGACCAGGGCCTCTATAAATAGGACTAGCCACCACCGTGGGAGGGGGATCGTATCTTGGACGGACCATTCAGACCATCCTCACACACACAAGCTCATCGAGCTCAAGAACACCTCTCCTCGGGCGGCTATTCATCCCTTGTACTATTCATCCTCAGCCTACAAGGCAATCCACCACACCACACTGGAGTAGGGTATTACACCACAGCGTGTCTCTTGTTCTTTGGGTTCGTCGAGCTAGGCCTTGAGATCGTTGCGAGAGCGAGCTAGTTAGAGGAGATCTTCGTGCGCACCCCAGTGTTCGAACCTCAAGGGTTTGCCCGAACCCGTAATCCGACACACGACACCACTGGATTACACATCAAGAACTCATAAGTATCAATGGTTAGTGTGCTGTCAATTTATCCATTTCAGATTGGCAAATAAAGAGACGGTTTACATAATAGTAGAATGATATGACATTGTTCATAGTTAAGACATTCCAGAATATGACATTGTGCTGTAGTGGGTAGGTTCACCACACCACTGGATTACGGATCAAGAACAGAAGCATACATGCAGTGCAAAAGAAGATCACTTGCTCTGTATAGTTTAATTTACATGGTATGAAGAAGGAACTTGGTTGTACAACTGAAAACATAAATTGAGAAGGAAAAACTTTTGTTTAGGAACTACATAATAAACTTTAAACATGCAATTTGATGCAAACACCAAAAATAAATAGCTGTTACAGTCATGCCTAACCAAATATACACAACAAAGTTTGAAGGCTTGAGAAGGACAAACTTACATTATTGCTGAAGATAGGCTCTATAAAGCCCTTGTCCATGCTGATGGGGGGGCAATTCAAGATGTTTACCAAAGAATCTTCTTTATAAGCATTGCCTTTATTCTACATTTTGTTAAGAGTAAATATAGGTGTGATAATATAAGAAAAAATGGAAATATTTAAGATAATATGAAGAGTGATGCTACATAACCAAGTAGCTATAAATGTAAGTACAGGGATATAGGCAAAAGGTACAGCCAAGAGCAATGCAGAGCTAAACTTCTTCTGGACCATCGGTGTTATCCAACCTTATGATAAGAGTAAATATAGATATGATGCGTAGAAAATGGAGGGCAAAGGAAAATAAAATGCAGAGTGATGGTACATAAGCAACTACTTGTCAATATAAGTACACAGATAAAGGAGAGCAAGTACTTACAAGAACAATGCAGAGCTAAAAAAATTCATTGGCATTGGATATATTCTACACTAATGTAACCATTCATATAGATCAGATAATTTCGAGCGAACAATTGATATGGAAGCTATCATGCATACTGTTGTCACATAATGAACAAGGTATGAATGCAAGTACTGTGATACAGGACAACATGTACTAACAAGAGCAAAGCAGCGGGCAGCATATTTGCGATATCCTGTTGTTCTTTTCAAACCAGAATTCTTCTTCGAGCTGATTTCCTGCAAAAAAAGATCCGTAAGGGACATGCGAAAAAGTAGAAGTTCAAATTGTCATGTGATATCATAGACAGTACCTCATCCTGGGAACGAGACAAGTGCACAACAAGGTTTTTCCATTCAATGTCTTCCAAATTTAGCACAGGAGACTTCACCAGAAATTCGTTTATAGACTTGCCATCAAAGTGTGATTTCCTCAGGTAACAACGATACTGCTGCAGTGCTTCCTTGAAAAGTGCAAGCAAGCTTTGCTCGTACTGACTATCCAGATTGACCCGCGCCTACTTACAACAATGTAATGTAAATCATTGATGTATTCAATCAGCAGAAAACAGGAAAATAATCACCATGAATAATAGCACTTACACGTAAGTGGGACAGGAAGATGTGAAAATGGTGTTTGTTTTCACTATAATCTTCCCATGATGGGAATATATGCATGTAGTCCCTAACAACATTTAAAGAATTGTCTTTAGAACTGGGAATAACTGGGATGGGGTTCCTATCTGTAGGAATTGGCCGTCTCTGCAGTTGGGATAGGTCTTCGGCCGGTGGACTTGCTGTACTTTTTGCTAGAGTGGGATTTTTGTGTGGTACGGCTGGTGCTATGGCAACTGAAATCGGCATACCTTTTGCTGGAGTGCAGGTCCTGTGTGGTGGGGCTAGTGGTGTGGCCAGTGAAGTATGGGTACAGTCTGCTGGAGTCGGTCCTACGTTTTGTGTCACTGGTCGTACAACCAGTATAAGTGGGGTGTTGTCTGATTTCTCCGGCACCACCACGTTTTTCAAGGACTTTGCTGGTGCTCCTTCAGGTTCGGCAATCACCCTCTTCCTTTTTGATGTCTGATGCACAAGAACGGCATTTGAGTGGAAAAACATTGTATGATGACAGATGGAATATGTATTGATAATGGATGGGCATGGCATCTTGACATATATGATGAGTAAACTAAGCAGATGGCGGTGCAACATAGTAGAAGAAATGCAAGACAACATATGCAAGATACGTGCAATCAATAAAACCTTGCCAAATTAGAACATGCACCTTGATGGGTGAACAGGACAGGCCATCTGCCTTTGACTCCTCGAGGTTAGAATAGTCATTAGGATCATATTCTGAACAAGAATCTACAGATGGGGAGCATATGTGTCTCATTGCATCCAGAATGGCGCTCAATGCCTTGGTGCCAATTTTGTAAGTCGCTGCGTGTTCCACAATATTCTTCTGATGAGCGGATTCTGATATTCACTGTAATTACGTATAATATCTGAGAACCATGAAAACATAAATAGTAGTGAGATTATCTTTGTAATGCAGAGGATATTCTAATATAGGGGCGCCCCTGTAAACCCTTGTGTGCTATCACATGATTCTGATGAGAGAGCTCATGTGTGTTGTAATATGGTGCGTGCATTAATATAATCTGGCACAAGTACACAAAAAAATAGGTTCCAGAAGTAAGGATAGTTGGCAGATGATAGGTTCATAATATGCTGTATAGAGAGTTTATTGCCAAACCATGATAACAAGAGCACACAGCAACTAGGCAGATCGTAGTGTACATAAAAGGGGTACAACATAACCACGATATATAAATCGGGAAAGTGGAACTGGCTGGAAAATACAGTGTTGAATTGCCGCTACAAATTGAAAGCCTATCGATCACGTACAGGCCAGCTCTATCAGCTGTTGACTGCAGATGTCCCTGCACCCCTTCCGGACAAGGAACATACTATACGTACTAAATACAGAATAACAAAAGAGGAACATGTTAAAGAACAGAAGAGGAAGCATATTCTTGAGGTTCCGCTTCATTGCATACAATGTTGGTTGCCCACTCATGATGAATCACAACGCCCAAAGAAATGCAATTCCATGCTTTCTCTCTATATGTGGCCACATGCATTTAGAAAATCAAGTGGGAGCATTACCTGACCAATTAAATATGTGTCTGTTAACTAATATCCGCATCATATCACAATTCGTATTTGAAGAGGTAAGCTTTGGACTTATGATTGGTGTGTTGTTTAGCTTCAAGAGTGGACTGCTGCTAGTGCTGACACATAGCAGCTACACAGATCATAGTGTAGATATAACAGGAAAACCGTAAGCATCAGGAGTAAAATCAGCAAAGTGGAACTTGCTGGAATATATGTGCTAGTATTGCCGGTACGGCTAGAAAGGCTTCGGATACCAGCTCTCTTCAACTAAAGGTGCAGTACTGTTAATATCTGTGTAACTCTCAAAGGCGACTCAGCTCCCCGCATTTTCTTGCTAATCTTATAGGATTCAAGTGGGAAGGACACTACAAATCCTATTCCTATGTTTACAAAATCCTACGAATCAAAGAGGCCCGAAAAGTTCAAAGTGTCCATCATAGCCGACCGTATAGACCTCTACATTTCAAATGTCCCTGCTCATCTTCACTACAAGGAACATACTGTACTACTATCATACTCCCTCCATTCTTAAATATAAGTCTTTCTAGAGATTTCCACTATGGATCACATACAGATGTATGCATATACATTTTAGAGTGTAGATTCACTCATTTTGCTCCATATGTAGTCCATGGTGGAATCTATCCAAAGACTTGTATTTAGGAACAGAGAGAGTACTTATTAAAGAAGAATGGAAGAGGAACATCCTAAAGAAGAGCAAGGAGATTTCGGATAATAAAATGTTCGTTGCGCAGTTCCCACACATGATGAACCAGAGCGCATTAAGAATGCAACTCCCTGTTGTCTCTCTATATGTGGTGCACGTGCTTTTCGAAAGTAAAGTGGTGTTGGAGATATGCCCTAGAGCCAATCATGTATGATGATATTTCCTATGTGTTTATGAATAAAGATAGTCCTTGGACATTATCAATAATGTGTATCATTAAGTACGTGACTTGTTTGTGGGACTATGCATTGTATGATGACTGTCCTAAAAGGACCCTAGTCGAAAGGGCTGTGTGGACGCGCAGCCGACTAGACTAGCATATGACACGGTCGATGGCTTGGACTCACTAGCCATGGAGCATTGTATGCTAACAGGATAATATGGACTTGGAAGGATGTGATCGGATTCGACATAGTCAGATCCGAGTCGACATAAGGTCCGAGTTGGACAAGCCCAACTATGAGACGCAGCGATATGTCATATGTGAGTCTCTAGTACAACATACGTTCTATGTCCTAAGACCTAAGCTGGCGCATGTACTCGGGATGGTGACAGACTTGCTTTGGGCCGACCAAACGCTACTCCGTGACTGGGTAGTTACAAAGGTAGGTTTCGGGCTTGTCCAGACCCATGCTGCGAGGCGTGGTCGAGCAAGATGGTATTTGCCCCTCCGATCAGGGGAGATATACTTTGGGCCCCTCGTGTGATCCGATTAGGATAAACATGGCCATGCGACAAGGATTATGAGATAATCCGGATAGTGGTCGGCATCACTGCAACGAGAAAGAGGTCGGGCTAGCACAAGGTTGACAGATTCGCCTTGAGCCCGACAACATATATCGTGTGGGAAAAGGAATGGAAGTGTGATGTACAGGTTCGCCTAACCAGCTTCATAGTCTGCTTGGTGTTCGGCATGGCTTGCTAGAGGCCGCTACCGACCGTGCAGTTCGGAGGTGATCCGAACTGCGACCAAGCCGGCTTGAACCTAAGGGGTCGCGCGCTTAAGGGAAGGAACCTACGAGGTCGGCTTCGAGGACACTGGTCGGATGTGATCCGAGCTGTATTCGGATTGTGGCCGAGTAGACTTATGGGCTTTAGGGTCCGTGCGAGGCCCAAGTGTTGAGCCCGCGATGGACGCCTATATAAATTGGAGGTGCGGCACACTCATGCAATTGATCGCTTCGGCGCTGTCACTAGGGTTTGCATGTGTTGAGAATAAACACCTCCACTCACCGCCGACCGTGTGATCGGACCTAGCAGTCCGCCGCACGGTGTTCCTCCTGCATGCGCGGATACCGTTAGAGGCGGTGCACCTGCGCCGCTCCGGCAAACTTGTATGTGGGATCGGACAACCGGCTGTTCGAGGGAGATCGCGCGAGGAGGAGACGATCCACGCGGACGCGCTGCCCCAACTCTTCTTCCATTGCACGGCACTGCGCGTCTAGTGGTAACGAACTGTGATCCATCTCCCGTAGCATGTTCTTGGTTGTTCTGCGCGTAGGAAAATTTTAATTTGCACTCGACGCACCCTACGGTAGAACCCAACAAGTGGAACATTAGATGACCAATTAAACATTATCTGTTTTAGTAATATCAACATCATATCAGATTCGTATTTGAGCAACAAGTTTGGAATTATGAGTGGCACATTGTTTAGCTTGATGGATTCAGGAGCAGTGCTAAGCAGGTATGATGATGGTACTGAATATTAAGGCTTGTCTGCATGCAAGTCGCGTGACTTTTGTCATTTGGGTCAGTCGACCATTTCAGGCGGTTGGATGAAGATCCTACGTCTCCTAACCCTGCTTCTTCCTCGTCTTTGATTATTCCCATACAGAACACCGCACGGTCCTCCGGACGAACCACCGGCCCCCACCGCCTGTGTTCCTCCACCACCCCCACCCTCACCCCCACCCGCGTCGAGTTTTGTTCGTTCGACTGACCCAATTTTGAAATTTAGTCTACTGTCATTTAACTAGTGTGGAATATAAAAGGGGAAAACCATAAGCATTGCGAGTATAGTGTTGAGCGTGCCATGGCGGATCTGAAGGTGCAAACCGCACAAAGGCAACTTCGCAACCAATGTTTGCTTTCAACTAGCTAGTAAGTGATGGACAAGAAATCAGAGTAAAGCAGTGGCGATTTATTTTCTTGCTGCAATAAATAAGTTGAGCAGATAAGAAAGAGTATCGCCTTTGGTGCGGTGCCATGTATGCATCTGTTGAGAGTTTGACGGTGCTGCGGTAGCGATGGCTGTCGGCGGTGTGGAAGTAGATCTAGGAGGGTAGACAGTGGCGGCGTAGGAGCGGCGCCGACATGGTGGACAACGGCGGGGATGAAGCGAGAGGACGGGATGCAAGGATCCCGGTCCGAAGCCGTGGATGAGAGAAGTCGATCTCTTGTAATGACCGACGGCATCGGGGTGTCAGCTCCGGCATGGTGGAGGAGGACGTTGGTGGATGGGGTGGCGGACGGAGGAGGCATGGGTGGAGAGGGAGTTTTGATGCCCACAGAGTACGAATGGGGAAATGGAGGGAGAGAGGAAGGGGAACCATGTCTTCAGGGCGCGCTGGTCTCAAATGCGAGGAAATTTACAAACTTAGCCCCCGTTTAAAATTTCCTACATAACAACAATATTAGTCAGTTGGGGATAGGACGGTAATCTCGCATACACCGAATATTTGCGGACGAGAGTTTGTTTTTGGCGCCACCATGTATGAATCGGGGAGGGAGTCGATTTCGGCCGAGGGGACACTGTGTTTTGGCGCCCACCGTGTATGAATCCGGGTGGGAGGCGGTTATGTCACGTTTGAGTGAAATTACAAAGCTACCCCTATAGAAATCGAGCCGATAGGCTTTGCGTGTCAGGGATAGGCAGTAATTTCCATCTCGCAGATTTTGGTTTCGGGTGGTTACTCCGACTTTCCCCGCTTCGTTCAATTTTTTGCAGAGCAAGAGTGCACATTTACCGTGCGAACTCAATTTGAATCCAGTTTGTATTCTATTTTTGTTCGGGCAACATCCATTTGCGATTGGAATAAAATTATATATACATCATTTTTTATATATACTTTTGAAAGCACAACAAAGAATTCCGCTCCTTTGTATATATATAATATGATTTACAAATACAATGATCTCAAAATCATAAGGTTGAATTCAAAAAAAACCAAATTATGTTCTACTAAAATGTATGGATCAGTAATATCTACATATTAAATACTCCCTCCATTTTTGTATACAAGGCCACTATCGATTTTACAATTTGCAACTATACAAGGCCACTAACATCAATCGAGGTAAAATTGATGAGGTTTGCCTCATACTAGCAACCGAGGACATTAATACCCCATACATGCATGAGGGAATGAGAAGGTGGTGTGCATGCACCACATTAATCAACCAATAAGGAGAGAGAGAGTTGTCTTGTTGTGTGTTGAAGAGAAAAATGCACATTCATTAACATGTCAAGCAAGGAGAAAAGACTAGCTTGCAACATTGACTTAAGTAGGCATTAATTTCTACCTTGGTACCTGTAATATGGGTTTGTGGCCTTGTATACAAAAATGGAGGGAGTAACATAGATGCACGTGAATTCATATGAGTATGCATGTTTGATAGATCAATTTAGGTTCGAGTATGAATTACATGTATCATCATCTCGAATTCAAATATTTGAATCCCTTTTATGTTGACTCCTTTCACGCCCATCTTTCTCGCATGCTCCTTCATGTAGCTATCATTCTCTTTTCTCCAGCTCACCCTTGGGAAGTGTCACACTCTCCCTATCATTATACATTACACGGTTTTCATTATCTCTCACGTCTCTACCGTTCTCTGGTATCACTAGGTACCTAAGCTTTCTTTTTCACCGCCACACACACACAGTCTCACTCGTCTTTCACTTTGTCTTTCTCTCTATGGGGTTCTCTCACACACCCTATATGTCTCTAGATATGACTCATACCACTAAAATTACTCTCTCCTACAGACACAACATTTGTTGCGGTCTCCTTTCCTTCTCCAGCCCAGTTATAAAACTGAAATTATTCATTCATTTACCGATCAGACAAACTCCCCCCTGCTCTCTCTCTCTCACACACACACAGCTCCTGCTTCCACTCCCCTTCCTGACTATCGTCTCTCTCTCACACCCACAAAACTCTCACTTTCGCACCCCCGACTCATATTTCTCTCATATCATTGACCGACTAGCCTCCAGATAGGTTTATACACCTGCACACTCATGCTTCCACTATCGCGTACATGTCTCTCTTGCGCTCCTTGTATCTATTTAGATTTTTCGTCCCTTCTTGAGACACGCCCTCTCGATCGTGCACACACACACTATCACCTCATTTTAAGCTGATACCTCTCGCACACACACTCTTTGTGTATTTGTCACACATGCACTCCGTCCTCCTCCTCTCTCCCTCTCTCACACACACACAACACACACACATGTGATTTTTGCAACAACTAGCAAGATGCCCGTGCGTTGCATGGAACATCAAGATGCATTTGTATGAGTAGTTTATCTTGTGGGAGAAAAGGGTGAACGAGGGAAGGCCTTATTTGCAAATGTGGAGAGGGGTGTGGTTATCTTTTTGCAAAATTGCCATAGTTTCCTTCCTATCCGTTAGATATAAATCGGATGGCCTATATTGCAGGATGGCAGGCACACCATCATCACCAACTCTGTTTTTTATCTCTACTCTTATAAAAAGCATAGTCAGTGATGATGGTGTGCCTGCCATCCTGCAATATAGGCCGTCCGATCTATATCTAACGGATAGGAAGGAAACTATGGCAATTTACTCGCACTCCTCTCCACATTTGCAGATAAGGCCTTCCCTCGTTCATCCTTTTCTCCCACAAGATATTGATGTTCCGTGCAACGCATGGGCATCTTGCTAGTAAGAATAGAAATTAGAGATATACCACTTCTCAAATCTTGAAACCAACATTCCTCCCTTATCTCATCAAAACCGCCAAAGTAATATATTTTGAGTGAAACATAAGATATTTTTAGTGATACACGTATTTCAAAACTAGACTCTTTTTTCTATCAAATCGGTGAATATGTATTAATCTACTTTGATCGTGTGGCAACGCATGGGCACATTGCTAGTAGTTATTACTACCGTATAATTTTTGGCACCTGACAAACGGTGGAGTACATATACGAAGAGAAGAGGCGCACGCACGCAGTCGGTCTCTCGCTGTCTCGCACACATGAGAGTTACGTAAAGGCACCATTAACAAATAAACCCTAAAACCCTAGGTGCACGATTGCAACATGCGCGGGGACCGGGTACGTGGTGGAGCGCACCTTTGTAGGAATAGTCAGCTCGTGTGATAATTTCATCCGTAGGAGTTGATGGTCGGGACCACAGGTGAACGACCTCGAAGCGGTTGCTCGCCAGTTGCCACAGATCGAGTAGCCATGTTTAAAATATCATTTTTAGCGGGGGTAAGAGTTCTGATTTTCAAGGGCGCGTTATAAGTACTTAAGTAGTTTTTAGAACGATTGGTATGGAGCGAAAATGGAATTCATAACTACTACTACCTCCTTGGCGTATGGTTGTATGGGTTTATGTTGCGAGATGTTGAACCTGATAGTTCTAGGGCAAATACTATGGTTTATATGTTGGTTTTCAGTAATGAAAATGGGAAGGGGGAAACCCTTCTTTGATAAAAAAAAACTACTACCTCCGTCCTGGTTTACTAGTCCCCATCGTATTTTGGGTCAAAGTTCGTCCCCGAATTTTACTTGTAAAATGTGAATGGAAAACGAGATTTTGTTATACCCAAACAAAAAAGGACTGGAGGGAGTGATTGCTCTGATACGGACGTGATCTCTCGTAGCCCAGGCATTGAACCGGCGCGCCGGCCAAGATGGCTCCACTTGCTGCAGGCCCAACTGAACACGCCTCCTCGCCGCGTGCACCCGGCTTCAGACTGCCCCGCCTGCCTCCATTGAATCCGCGCGTGTGCCGGCAACATGTCCTTCCGCGAGCCGGCCGGCATTTTAGAATACAAAAAATGATTGAAACTTAATTAATTACGCATGGTCTTGACTTGTTTTGCCCGCACTGGTAGCAGGAACTAGAGGTTTTTCTTTATTTATAACTCTCCTCACATTTTTTGGCTTTGAAGTGAATCATGCTTGTGGACATTATCTAGGAATGTGTAGATATATGTGAACATGAGTTTGATGTGGAAGTTGAACTTGGAATGTTGGGCTTGCGCATGAACTATACCATGTCCAATGCTTCGTCTGTTATTGTTTGGAAAGTAATTGCTGTTATTACATGACCCTAAAAAAATTATTTTGTGCCACATCAGTAGATGCACGGACATCATAATAGGCATGCTCACTTGATAAACATTTGAACCGAGCTATTATGAAGGAAAATTTGTATTGACAACAGTTTTAGATAGCAGGAGACGCCTAGCCTGCTCTCCCTCTGCTAGCTTCTTTCTGGCTTCTTCCATCTCTTCTTTGGCTTGGGTGAAGAGAGCATCTGATTGCTCTTTTCGCTTCTTCAGGAACTCAGCTACATTCTTAAGGGTTGCTGCATGCTTCCTCTCAGCCTTTACAAGAGCCATGAGGACACGAATAGTTGACGACTCCACCTGGCTTGTGTGTAATCCAGCATCATCTGGAAATTTGCACCTCGTGTCTAATCCAGCATCATTAGGGAACTGGCACCTTGTGTGTAATCCAGCCTCATTTTGGAAACATGATCTCGAGGTTGACCATACTTCCCTCCTCGCAGGAACTGCATCCTGACATGAAGTTAGTTATTTTTAGATCAATACTCAGAGCAACCTAGTCCATTTAGTAGAAGACAGATAAACAGGACTCGGAGAAGTGAATTCAAAAGGAAAAAATATAAAAATAGACTACAAGGTGAGAACACCCACTTCCTACATCAAGCTAAAAGCGAAAGCACTAGGACGATTAAGACTCTTCTTATTACACATGAAGAATACGAGGCTAAGAGAAACAGAAACTACAACATATACACATCAAAGAACACGAGGCTAAACGAAAGTAATTGAAAGGGTGTTACTTACCAAAGCTTGTCTTACAGGTTCGGTGCAGCTCCTCTTTAACTTGCCATGCTCCTTGAAGATATCCCCAATATCCCGTGTTTGGTCTTCATTGCTCCTCTGCATGTTCGCACTCGTGGTTTTAAAATCTCAACATGGAAAGAAAAATATAATAGTAATACTCACGCATCTCGTGGGCAACATTAAAGCACTCCTCTGCCATCTTAGAGCATCTCCAACAGAAGCGCAACGCGCGGCGCTTTAAATAAGCATTTACAGTGCTGAAATCGAGAAGTAGAGATAGAGAGTAGGCACTAGAGAGTAGAGACATAGATAGTTTTCAGCATAGATATAGCATAGATAGATAAAAAATAGATAGTTCAACTACTCCTCGTCGTCCGACTCCTCCTCGGTGATGTCCTACTCATATGTTTCAATGTAGGCGTGAAGATACCGATCGTCGTCGGATTCCCAGGGCAACGCTGCTCCTAGCCTCATGTTGAATTGAGCGTCCGCTTTTCGTGTACGCTTGTCCTCGCGATAGGCGGCTCGCTCCGCCCTCCTCTTCTCCCTCTCCACCCTCCTTTGCGCGTAGAACTCGCGCTTGTTAATGATGTCCTGTGGGAAGCGTTGGCTCCACAACGCCATGGCTTCCTCGTCCACCTCAGCAATGCCGAGACGGTGCTCCCGCCTCCAGTTATCGCGACGATCCTCGTCGGTGATAAGCCGCGGCAGAGGTGCGAGCTCCTGTGCCAGCTCCCGCGTCGGCACGTTGGGGAAGTTCAATGTTCTATGGGGCCACCGGAGGCGCCACGCTGCCGCATCATACGTGCGGGCGGCCTCGTTGGCGGTGTCGAAATTGCCGAGGCCGAGTCGCATCCCGCGGAACCGAATCTCGGCGGAGAAGCCGCCGGAGAGGCGCACGCGGACGCCACGATATCCCCAAGTTTCCCGGCGACGCGGCGGCATGGTGGCGCGGCAGCGGCGAGGCGAGAAAGAGCGGGGAGAGAGCGGTGGCGAGGCGCGGAGCGGGAACAGAGCGGTGGCGAGGAACAGAGCAGGGAGAGAGTGGTGGCAAGGCACATAATCGTGGGAGGGTGTTGGATTTTATAAAGCGCAGCGGATGCCGGGCGCCAAAACTAGCGCGCGCCCGGCGGCTTTTTCCCACGCGCGCGCGATCCTTGCCCGACGTCCCTGCTATCTCTACTCTCTTCTCTAATGTTATATTTATTTTATATTTAATATTTATCTCTACTCTCTTCTCTATTGATATATTTATTTTATATTTCATATTTATCTCTATTTCTCTACTCTCTACTCTTTTTTTTCCACATTCTTTTTTTCTTTTAAAAAACCAGAGTTAGTGATGATGGTGTGCCTGCCATCCTGCAATATAGGCCGACCGATTTATATTCGACGGATAGGAAGGAAAGAATGGCAATTTTGTAGAAAGATACCCACACCCCTCTCCAGATTTGCAAATAAGGCCTTCCCTCGTTCATCCTTTTCTCCTACAAGATAAACTACTCATACAAATGCCTCTTGATGTTCCGTGCAACGCATGGGCATCTTGCTAGTTCTAAAAACCTTTCCATCATTTGCCACACTACTGGTTGCAGATGAAGAACCTACCCAACCACAGCGTGATACAGGAGCGATGCACAATTACAAGCTGATATTCTGTTGGACAATGGAGGCTATAACCAATTACTTTTACGGGAACAATAGCAACCAGGAAATTTGAAGGGTAGGTATGAAAAAAATTGGAACTGCACATGTACTGCTAAGTGATTAAATACACACATTACCAATCGAGGAGGAGAACGATGGTCGCGACGGCCTATGTGCATCATGGTCGGCAACGGGAGTCAGTTCATTCTCCACGACGGTGGTGCTTCTGCGCTTGGCGTCGGCTTTCAGGAAGCAGATCCGAGACCGTGGAAGACAGTGCCGGGGAAGAGGCTCCGTGTACGACGACGATGGTGGACCGGCTCCAGTGCGGCGTACGAGGTCGTCGATGAGGCAGATGCACTGCGGTGGATGAGTGCGCCGATGGAGAAGGGGAGGAGCACGAAGGCTGCGGTGCCGTGGAGAATTCTATTTTAGTGTGGGGATAGAAAATGGGGAGTATTCAGGTGTACTACTCTGGGTGCCGGGGTTGGGTTGGCTAGGTAGGTTGAACCTGAAGTTACGAAAACAGGCCCCTACCAAGTGTAATCCGTAAACCTGTTCCGAAGGTTATGATGGTAACTTAGCACTGCTCGAATCAGGGTCGCGGGAGATTTTCCCGCCGATCTCAAAATTTTGTGACACTGAGCTCCCCGTGTGGCGTGTTGGGTGATTGGGCTAAGCAACTAGTGAGTAGTATTAGTAACTACTAGTACTCCCTCCGATTTTATTTACTCTGCATATTAGAATTGACCGAAGTCAAACTTCCTAAAGTTTGACCAAGTTTATAGAAAAATATAAACATTTCCTATAACAAATATGTATGATGTGAAAGTACATTCAATAATGAATATAATGGTATTTATTTGTTATTGTATATGTTAATATTTTTTGTTATAAACTTTCTGAGAGTTTACAAAACTTGACTTTGACCAATGCTAATATGCGGACTTAAATAAAAACAGAGGGAGTACACATTTGTTTTCTTAGTTTGTAGTGAGTTAATCATTTTTTGTAATTGTGAAATAAATATATTAGGCTACTGACTTCAAATGTAATGGTTTAAACAATTCAATAGTTATAATCATTGTTGAATTCCAAGATATATACGAGGTCTATAGTACTTCACAATATGCTCAAACTCACATAATCCCAATCAAATGAGAATCTAAATGCATTTCATAGTTAGTACTTTGTAGGTTGCAACAAAACCAACCATAACTCTACATCATCCATTATAAAAGCAACATTTTGAACACATCCCAATGTGTGAATGAAACGTGTAGAGAGACCTTGCAAAGATGGACCATATAGGGCGGTAAATATTGTGTGTATGTGGACAAGACAGTAGGAGACAAACCTAACGAGAGAGAGAGAGAGAGAGAGAGAGAGAGAGAAAGAGAGGAAGAAGTTAGGTCTGTTAGATAGATGGAGACAGGTAATATACGTGAGATGTGTGTGCATCCGGATTTTGTAGACGTGTAAGGAGAAGAGACAACATGTTTGATGAGAGAACTGGAAAAACATGGACGAGAGGGGAAGGATCTCGTGGGTTGAGGGATTGATAATTTTCTGCGGGAGAGAGAGGGATTTGTAATTTTGTGCGGGAGAGAGAGGGGGGAGGAGTCAGTCGTCGTCACATCATCCTGCTTCCAAATGGCCCCGCATTCTCTAGTGCAGTGTGGTCGCCGTCTTTGATCTCCTCAATGCCCTCTTTGAAGGTTGAGGTGTTGTGCATGCTGGTGTGCAGAGAAGCACAAGCGAGAGTGGTCGCCATATAGCCTTGGATGGGGATGTTTTGTGTACTCAGGGGAGGGGGAGTGTGTGTACGGTGTGTGTGTGTGTGTATGTGTGTGTGTGTGTGTCAGGTATTGAGAGAAATCAAACCTATGGAGAGAAATGTGTGTGTATGTGATGGAAAGCTACATGCTAAATAGGGTTTTCACGAAGAGATTGTGTGTGCGAGATAGAGAGCGATGTGCGGGCCTTGAGGTGGGCAGGGGCCGGGTGAGGGTGTCAAAATGTGTGCGTTGATGCATGTGTTACATGCGATCGTGCGAGGGATGGACGAATCGAGATAGATGGTTGTTGTGTTACGGATGTTCCTCTCTCTCACACACACACAAGTACAAATAGAAGACCGTTCTCTCATGTATACACAACGTATTGGCATCTGTCTATGTCTCAGTCATGCATTATCATTTGCACATTCACACCTCACTATGTCTCTATCACATGCACACCGTCTCCACATTGCCCTTCCGCCACAACACACATATGGACACATACACATGTTCTCTCTCAGTCACACACACAAAATCAGTATTAAAAAAACTAGGGCGCACCTAAAATGTCCAAATCCAAATAAAGACAAACTGGAGCTAAATTCAAATATACGGAAATATTGTAGCGTCAAGAACTTTTCCAGGAAAAAAGTTGAGTAATATTGGGGGATTGTTTTCACACACACAAAAAGGTTCGGTGGGTGTCCTTCGAGCGTGACACGGTGACGCACCGTTCGATCGACCGCGTGGTCGCGGTTCACGCGCTTGCACATGATTCCGTATCGTGGCTGTGGTAACTAATATAAGCGCTGCCTCAGTCTAATGTTTACGGAGTAATGCAACACACACGGGCACGCTACGGGTGAGGGAGTCCTGGATAAGGGGGTCCTCGGACTGCCGGACTATATACTTTGGCCGGACTGTTGGACTATGAAGATACAAGATTGAAGACTTCGTCCCGTGTCCGGTTGGGACTCTCCTTTGCGTGGAAGGAAAGCTTGGCAATTCGGATATGTAGATCTCCTCCCTTGTAACCGACTCCGTGTAACCCTAGCCCCCTCCGGTGTCTATATAAACCGAAGGGTTTAGTCAGTAGGACAACAACAATCGTAATCATAGGCTAGCTTCTAGGGTTTAGCCTCTACGATCTCGTGGTAGATCAACTCTTGTAATACTCATATCATCAAGATCAATCAAGCAGGAAGCAGGGTATTACCTCCATCGAGAGGGCCCGAACCTGGGTAAACATTGTGTCCTCCGCCTCCTGTTACCATCCGCCTTAGACGCACAGTTCGGAACCCCTACCCGAGATCCGCCGGTTTTGACACCGATATTGGTGCTTTCATTGAGAGTTCCACTTTGCCATCACCATAAGGCTTGATGGCTCCTTCGATCATTGGCAATGATGCGATCCAGGGTGAGGTTTTTCTCCCCGGATAGATCTTCGTATTCGGCGGCTTCGCACTGCGGGCCAACTCGCTTGGCCATCTGGAGCAAATCGAGAGCTACGCCCCTGGCTATCAGGTCAGGTTTGGAACTTAAACTATACTCCCGACATCTGCGGAGACTTGATCTTCGACGGATTCAAGCCCGTGTTAGGTGCGTCGCACAGTCACGACGAGCATGATTTAGCTCTACCGTCGGACGGTGTTCAGGAGATCACACCTGTGGCTACTCCGGCCCTCAATCCGGAGCAGATTACAACGTCCGAGGACGGGTGGATGGGCCCCGCCACAGAGGCCGCACACTCAGTGGCGATAGAGCCGAATACTGACTTCACCTCCTAAGAGACCTGTGTTGCCGGACTCCTGGATTCGTCCCCGGCCACGGGCTCCGAACCGCCTGCGTCGGTGCCTATCGAATCTGATTGGGCACCGATCATGGAGTTTTCCTCCGCGGATATCTTTCAGCACTCGCCCCTGGGCGATGTGATAAATTCATTAAGGTCGCTCTCCTTGTAAGGAGGCCCTTGGCCGAACTGTGTCCGGCTTGAGTGGGAAGCGGACGACGAAGAAATTCGTTCCCCACCCACCACCCACTTAATAGCCACTGTCGACAACTTATCCGACATGCTCGATTTCGGCTCCGAAGACATCGACGGTATGGACGACGATGCAGGAGAAGAACAGGAACCACCGCCCACAGGGCGCTGGACTGCCACCTCATCATATGATATATACATGGTGGATACACCCAAAGAAAACAATGACGAGGAACGGAAGGATGCAGCGAAGGATAATCCCCTCGAGAAACAACCAAAGTGACGACGTAGGCGCCGCTCCAAATCCCGCCTCGGCAAAAACAGCGATAACAGCGCAAGAAATAATAATACCCCGGTCGACTCTAACGGAAACGACGACCACATGGACCCAACGACATAACAGGATGAGCCAGCGGACGGCGAACATAGTACGGAGCCGCTGTCCGATCACATCGACACTGAGGGTAAAGCTAATCAACCTGTCTCCGGAGAGGAGAACAGTCCGGACGACGACGCACACATCATCCCGGAAAGGCACTTGGAGCAAGAGAACCTCCATAGAAGGCTTATTGCCACCACGAGGAGTTTAAAGAAGCAGAAGCAAAGGCTTAAGGCCGCGCAAAACAAACTCAACAGTAGATGGAACAAAGTGCTCGACACTGAAGAAAAGTACGGTGGCAGTCGCCACACAAAGAGCTATCCAAAGCGCAAGCTGCTGCCTGAATTCGATGACGAGGCTTTAGAGCCTATACAGCCGAAAAATAAAATGGCCAATCTGCAGGATCGACCACCCCGTGGCCGCGACAGGGCGGCTAACGATGTCGCACATAAGTCAGCACACGATTTACGTGAGGACTTGCACCAAAAAGCCGGTATAACCTGGTCCATCTATGGATCTAGGAAGCACGCTCCGGCACAGAATCAAAACCGAACACTACAACCGTCAGAATGCCATGACACATCCAAATAAAGGGGTGCCACGCACCCTCTATGCTTCACCGATGAGTTGCTGGATCACGAATTTCCAGAGGGATTCAAACCCATGAGCATAGAGGCATACGACGGAACTACAGACCCTGGGGTCTGGATTGAGGACTTTATCCTTCATATCCACATGGCTCACGGAGATGACCTCCACGCCATCAAATACTTGCCCCTCAAGTTGAAGGGACCCGCTCGTCACTGGCTGAAGAGCCTCCCCAAAAACTCAATTGGAAGTTCGGAAGAGCTTGAGGATGCTTTTAGGGCTAATTTTCAAGGGACGTATGTCCGACCTCCGGATGCAGACGATTTAATTCATATAATTCAACAGCCCGGAGAGTCAGCCCGAAAGCTTTGGAACAGATTCCTCACTAAGAAGAATCAAATTGTCGACTGCCCGGACGCCGAAGCCTTAGCGGCTTTCAAACACAATGTCCGGGACGAATGGCTCGCCAGACACCTCGGCCAGGAAAAACCGAGGACAATTGCAGCCCTAACAAGCATTATGACCCGTTTTTGCGTGGGCGAAGATAGTTGGCTGGCCCGTAGCGGCACCAGCGACCAAAGCACATCCGAAGTCAGGGATGGCAATGGAAAACCACGACGCTATAAAAGCAAGCGTCGAAACAATGAAGACAACCCAGACAACACGGCGGTAAACGCCGGATTCAGGGGCTCTCAACCCGGTCAACGGAAAAAGCCATTCAAAGGCAGCAGAGATGGACCGTCCCGCTTAAACAAGATTCTAGACAAATTATGTCAGATTCATGGCACCTCCGACAAACCTGCAAATCACACCAACAGAGAATTCTGGGTCTTCAAGCAGGCCGGCAAGCTAAACGCCGAACACAAGGGGAGGGAGACACCAAGTGAAGACGAGGATGAACCTCGCCAGCAAAACATTGGGGGACAGAAAAAATTCCCATCAGAGGTTAAAACAGTGAACATGATTCACGTAACGAAGAGGAGGAGCAAACGCGCACTCTGAGACGTATGCGCCATGGAACCTGTCACCCCCAAGTTCAACCCTTGGTCGGCCTGCCCGATCACTTTCGATCGCAGGGATCACCCGACTAGTATCCGGCACGGAGGATCGGCTGCCTTGGTGCTAGACCCAATAATTGACGGATACCATCTCACCCGAGTCCTTATGGACGGCGGCAGTAGTCTTAATCTGATATATCAGGACACAGTCCACAAAATGGGGATAGACCCGACAAGAATCAGCCAAAGCAATACTACCTTTAAAGGAGCAATACCAGGCCCAGAGACACGCTGCACGGGCTCTCTAGTACTAGAGGTTGTATTCGGTTCTCCCGACAACTTCTGTCGGGGATATATCCCGCGGTATGACCCGGCCGGAATTGGCGACTCACTGGTGACCCGCCCGGAGCTTGGCGACTCACTGGTGACCCGCCCGGAGCTTGGCGATTCACAGATAACCTGGCCGATCTTGGTGACTCATTAGTAACTCGGCGGGCGGGTCAGATGGACAACAAGGCCTAAAGCCCAGAAGGCCGGCTCACGTTATGATGGGCCGGATTAAAAGGAAAGGGATGACGAATATTTCCTTTACGAGGAAGTAAGACCCGGATTTGTAATTAACTTGTAAGAGAAGATAGACTAGTCCTAGTCCTACTAGGACTCCACATGTAACCCGCCCCTCTAACTTATATAAGGAGGGGCAGGGCACCCAAAAGAGGGACAAGCAACAAGAAACAATCTCTAAGGCTAGACACAAAGAGCCGGCTTACCGGCGACTCTCTCATGAGCATAATGAGACCTAGCCTCAAACAGCATGTAGGGCTATTACCGGATGATGTTTCCCGGGGCCCGAAGCTGTCTAAACCCTTGTCTTGTGTGTTAAACCGCCCTGCGTCTCTCATCCCAATCAACCCCTCTCAAGCTACCACATAGATGCGCTAGCCTCGCGACTAAGTCCTGACACTAAGGACATCTGCCGTGACAATTCCACGACAACTTCCGAAGTGAAAAGTTAACCTTCGACATCGCTCCATTCCGAAGCGGCTATCAAGCACTACTCGGAAGAACGACATTTGCTCGTTTTAATGCAGTACCGCATTACGCTTATCATAAGCTTAAGATGCCCGGTCCACATGGCATCATCATAGTTAGCGGAAACACAGAGCGTTCCTTACGTGCGGAAGAATGTGTGGCGGCTTCAGCAGCCGAACATTAAACGGCCCCTCCAACCAGCATAAATGATCGGTCGTCAAGACCGCGGACACGGTTAGACGAGTCCGGCCCACCACTAGCTGTAACAGCTCAGATAAACCTGAGATTGGGTCGATGGATATACCCCGATAGGTGGTGCTAGGGGCTTCCCGCATGTAAAAAGGATTATAGTTCGGCTTGACATTATTTAGATTGAATTTTAATGGTTTATTAAGAATAATCAATTTTTCGCATGAAAACTTTCACCTGGGTTTTTCTCTCTTAATGATGATCATCGTGCTACACCCTTCCAGGATACGGCACAACGGAGACACAGGCGCAGACGTGCAGCAGGGCCCCGTTCAAAGGTTTCTTGTTAGATTAAGACCCTGCATAAACCTTTTTTACTGTCTCTTGTTGCTTCACACCCTCCGGATACTCAACACAACTGAGAGGGATGATGGCGTTATTGACATTTCGTCACGTCAGACTAATGCACGTACCTGGAAATTCAGGGTTTATTATCGAGGGCGTTAATTAGCCCAGCATATGTTGTAAAGTCCGAATACCTTAGGGAGTGTTCGGCGTCGTGAGTTTGGCCTTATATGCATCAACTCCGAATCATGTCTTCGGTCAATAGTTGGGTTTGCCCGGTTCCCGTGTTTTGCTACCTTACGTTCCGCTCTATCGGCCAAGGTGGCACCGGGAGAACTGCTGCGATTGTGCCCTGGTTCATCTGGATGAGCACCTCAGTAGAGAAAGCCGAAAACTGACTGTCATGATAAAGGGCGAGACTGGTTAGCCACTCGATGACTCATCGTAATCTTCGCGATTCCTCCACATTAACGAAGGACCGGTTTCCCGGTCAAGTATGTACGCGCACCATATTTGGATGAGCGCGGAAGTACCAGGGGCTATATAGTAGCCCCGCCATCAAACTCCTATGGCTAAGTGAAAGTGTTAAAGCTATATAGTCCGATTGCCTTGTTCGCCGTGCTATCACCTCCTTAATGGACCCAGACGTTGGATCAAGTGTGAATACGCGCTTTTCCGAACACCCCCGCATTGTGTGCGTGGGGGCTGAAGCTGACGACTGCAAACATTCAGGTTATCTACATACATAAACGGCCGCACAGGAGGCATCATAATATTTTCAGACAAAAGTATAAATACAGCCTTATAATCCAAATAGCATTGTTTTTACAATTGGGATACATGTCACTCGAACATGATACTCTTCGAGCACTGAGCCTCTATTAAACGAGCACCTTCTAGGACTTCTTCAAAATAGTGCTCGACCGAGACCTGGCCTACGGCCGGACCCCGGGTTGCAATAGCGGTGGCCTCCATCTCTGCCCAGTATGTCTTAACACGGGCAAGAGCCATCCGCACACCCACTATGCACGCCGACCTCTTTACAGCGTCGATATGCGGCACAGCATGTAACACCCCGGATGTAACTTTCCATATTTGTAACTCCAACTCTTGCTATTTTCGGCTATGTGTTATGATATTCCCTCCGTGGTTGGATTTCATTTTCATTTTGCATTTTTATTCATGTCATGCATCTCATATCATGTCATCATGCGCATCTCATTTTGCATACGTGTTCGTCTCATGCGTCCGAGCATTTTCCCCGTTGTCCGTATTGCAATCCGACACTCCCACGTGCACCGGCGCACCCCTCTTGTCTCTTTTCTTTAGCGAGTGTTAAACATTCTCGGAATGGACCGAGGTTTGTCAAGTGGCCTTGGTATACCACCGGTAGACCACCTGTCAAGTTTCGTTCCATTTGGAGGTCGTTTGATGCTCCAACGGTTAACCGGGTAACCGCAAAGGTCTTTTGTGTGTTGCAGCAAAAACCCCCACCAAATAGACAATAACCCATCTAAGTCACCTCCATGCTCTCGGTCGTTCGATCACGATCGTGTGGGCAAAAACCGTGCCTCATTTGGACTCTCCTAGCTCCCTATGCCTATATAAACACCTCCCCCTCCGAAATCCGGGTCCAAAGCCTAGCCACGCTCCCTCCGCGCGCCGGACACGTCCGCCCGGCGCCGGACGAACCAGCCGCCGCCGCCCGCAGCCAGTCAGGGGCCGACACGTGGCGCCCCACCGCCCGTACGCCGTCGGCCCGTGAGGCCCGCATC
>NC_057805.1:289356419-289365895 GCF_018294505.1 Triticum aestivum
GCGCCTCGCGCGCCGCCGCGCCCGTCCTCGCGCCACTCCGGCGACCGCGCCCCGTCTCCGTGCTCCGCGCCTCCCCCTCTCCATCTCCGGCCGCCGCGGCCCCGTTTTCTGGCGAGGAACGCGCGCCCGAGCCGGCCCGATCCAGATCTGTCCAGAGGTTGACTTTCCCTCCCTCCGATTTTCTCCAAGTCCCGTAATATTTACAATATGTGGCTCTGTTCATTGCATCATAACTCCGTGACCATAGCTCCGTTTCGTTCGTCTAATATATCGAAATGTTCGCCTCAAGATGCTCTTCACTTTGTTCCATTGTGCCATGCTCGTTTGAGTTCGTCTTGATGCCCAAATCTCTAGTGCAAGAATGCTATATGATGTTTAGTGCTGTTACTTATCAGAAATTGATGTTTTGTTATTTTTGTTGCATTTGATGTGTGCATCTTATGGGCATTAGCTCTACAGGTGTTTTGATCTATGCCATGCCATCTTTACAGGGGTGTATGCTATGTATTTTCTATGATCTATCTGGTGACTAGCACAAGCATGCAAACTAGGCTTCGTGATGTTTCTGTTTTCAGGGACAGGATTCACTCTGTTACTGCTGTTATTTTGTTGCCATGTATCCATGCGGCTACAGTGAGATCCGTGCTTATTTTGAGTATGGTCAATAAGGATGTTTTGTAGATATAGTTGTGCTCTATCAATACATGCACCATTTTGCAATTATGGAGTGACCTAGCATGTCTCAATCTTGCTCTACTTTTGCTATAAAATATTTCTGGCAGAACGTCAACATGATATTCAATTTTGCCAAGGTTGTTATTGTTGATCCTTTCATGCTATTGACTTGCTCTTGCCATGGTTAGTTTTATAAACATTCCATCTTGCTGTAAGTATGCTTGTTTTGTCATGCATTGCTTTGTGATGAGTGAATCAAGCTCACCAAGATGCCCTCATAATTTCTGTTACTGCCATGCTCTGTTTTCTGCTAAGTCTGAAACCTGTTAACGAAAGTTGCTATATTTACATGGGTGCCATCATATCTTCTGGTCCTTTTTGGCTCATGATCAGTAAGGGACTTTTGTTCTATGCATTTATTAGATTCATGCCATGCCTTGTTTTCCTGTGTTAGGTTCCTGTAGCATGCGTTTTTCTTGATCTGAACATTGCTACCTGATGCTGTTTCAGCCATGTCCAGTAATTTCTCTAAGTCTGTGAACCTGATATCTTTTGCACTTTTGCCGTGCTTGTTTGAGCCTGTTATGTTCTGATCTAGCCGTAGCTCAGTGTTCATCTTTTGTCAAGCATCTCCTGTAGATTACTGCCATATGCTTTGTTGCTATGTTGAGGTGCTGTAGCATAGTTACTTGTTGTATTCTAAGTGCTATCATGCTGTTAATCGCAGAATCGTGTCATTCTTGTTTTGCTTGCCATTTGCAAACCGTGCATCCGTTTCCGGTGATCTTTATATTGATTTCGACCGAAATCATCTCATCATTGCAGTGGCATATTTCGTTTGCCAAGTTACTGCCTTGTTCATTCTTTTTCTTCCGGAGCACGCATATGCATGCATACCACATCTCGCATATCATGCATGTTTTGCATCATGTTGCTTGTGCATTTCCCGTGATTGATTGTGGTTCCATTGCTTGTGTTCTTGCTGTGGGTAGAGCCGGGAGACGAGTTCGTGAACGAGGAACCTGTTGAGTACGCTTACGAGGATCAAGCTTTCGACAACTCTGAGAACCTTGCAGGCAAGATGACCATACCCTCGAAATTACTTATATCTTTGCTTTGCTAGTTGTTCGTTCTATTGCTATGTTGTGCTACCTACAACTTGCTATATCATGCCTCCCATATTGCCATGCCAAGCCTCTAACCATCTTTTCCTAGCAAACCGTTGTTTGGCTAAGTTACCGCTTTTGCTCAGCCCTTCTTATAGCGTTGCTAGTTGCAGGTGAAGTTGAACTTGGTTCCATGTTGGAACATGGATATTTTTGGAATATCACAATATCTCTTATTTAATTAATGCATCTATATATTTGGTAAAGGGTGGAAGGCTTGGCCTTATGCCTAGTGTTTTGTTCCACTCTTGCCACCCTAGTTTCCGTCATACCGGTATTATGTTCCTTGAGTTTGCGTTCCTTACGCGGTTGGGTGATTTATGGGACCCGCTTGACAGTTCGCCTTGAGTAGAACTCCTCCAGCAAGGCCCAACCTTGGTTTTACCATTTTCCACCTAAGCCTTTTTCCTTTGGGTTTTCGCGAGCCCGAGGGTCATCTTTATTTAAACCCCCGGGCCAGTGTTCCTCTGAGTGCTGGTCCAAACTAGAGCACCGTGCGGGACCGTCCCTTGGCAACTTGGGTTACGTTGGTACCTGTACGCTTCGCTTATCCGGTGTGCCCTGAGAACGAGATATGTGCAGCTCCTATCGGGATTTGTCAGCACATTCGGGCGGCTTTGCTGGTCTTGTTTTACCATTGTCGAAATGTCTTGTAAACCGGGATTCCGAGACTGATCGGTTCTTCCCGGGAGAAGGTTTATCCTTCATTGACCGTGAGAGCTTATAATGGGCTAAGTTGGGACACCCCTGCAGGGTATTATCTTTTGAAAGCCGTGCCCGCGGTTATGAGCCAGATGGGAATTTGTTAATGTCCGGTTGTAGAGAACTTGTCACTTGACTTAACTAAAATACATCAGCCGTGTGTGTAGCCGTGATGGTCTCTTTTCGGCGGAGTCCGGGAAGTGAACACGGTTTGAGTTATGCATTAACGTAAGTAGTTTCAGGATCACTTCTTGATCATTTCTAGCTTCGCGACCGTTGCATTGCTTCTCTTCTCGCTCTCATTAGTGTATGTTAGCCACCATATATGCTTAGTGCTTGCTGCAGCTCCACCTCATTACACCATCCTTTCCTATAAGCTTAAATTGTCTTGATCTCGCGGGTGTGAGATTGCTGAGTGCTCGTGACTCACAGATTGTACCAAAACAGTTGCAGGTGCCGACGATACCAGTGCAGATGACGCAACCGAGCTCAAGTGGGAGTTCGATGAGGAACGTGGTCGTTACTATGTTTCTTTTCCTGATGATCAGTAGTGGAGACCAGTTGGGACGATCGGGGATCTTGCATTTGGGGTTATCTTATTTTCATTTGGATTTGACCGTAGTCGGTCTATGTGTGGATTTTGGATGATGTATGAATTAATTTATATATTGTGTGAAGTGGCGATTGTAAGCCAACTCTCGTTATCCCATTCTTGTTCATTACATGGGATTGTGTGAAGATAACCTTTCTTGCGACAATACCACAATGCGGTTGCCTCTAAGTCGTGCCTCGACACGTGGGAGATATAGCCGCATCATGGGTGTTACGAGTTGGTAATCAGAGCCATCCCCGACTTAGGAGCACCCTGCTTGATCGAATCGCTGACGTTGTTGAGTCTAGAACAAAAATGTTTTGAGTCTTAGGATTATATATATCGGAGAGTAGGATTCTTTTTACTCCTCAGTCCCTTCGTTGATCTGGTGAGGCCTCCTGACGTAGAAGTTTTGACTCTTCTCTCCTCAAATTTCACTAAAAAAAATTTTAGGATCACGCGGGTATCTTGGAATCGTTCCGATGGTTTTGTGACGAGAACATTGTTCTTGGTGCCTCCTGACATTTTGGGGTTGTGGCAGTGTCCCGGGGAGTTGAGCTCTGAGGTGTTGTCGTCACAATTTTATCGTTGCCGTTCTGGAATACCTGAGTTTCGCCGACATCAAAAATCTCTTTTATGCAGTTGTTGGTGAGATCACCTCGACGCCACCCAGTACTAGGGCGGGAGTTCGGGAGTATTTCCATAACTCGTATAACGGATGCTTTTCGAAGGTTGAGGTACACGATTTCCGAATGTTTCTTGGTTATGTGTTGACGGATGGATACAACTGGATCTAGGGATTGCTAGTTTGGGTGATATATTTTGTGTCCCCTATATCCCCAACACCAGATTGCATAACCAGAAAGTTTCAGGAGTTTATAGGTGGGATTCAAGTAGCTGTTAGCATTTCTTCCCGCAGATATTTGGTTTGTGATTGGGTAATCCTTACCACTTATTTGTTCTAGTCATACCTTTTTATTTTATTCATCAATCTCTTATCAAGTGGCTTCTCACCTTAATGGAAGTGTGATGATTTACTATCGAATTCATTCGTTCATCCTCGTTCGAATGTTTATTGTGAAGACTATATGTTGC
Organism: Triticum aestivum; assembly: GCF_018294505.1. Taxonomy (NCBI): domain Eukaryota; kingdom Viridiplantae; phylum Streptophyta; class Magnoliopsida; order Poales; family Poaceae; genus Triticum; species Triticum aestivum. The sequence continues at coordinate 289,360,650 of NC_057805.1, forward strand.
AATTTCTATCCGTTGATTCAACTTGTCTATTTGTCTATCAAGATGCTAACGGATGTCACCCTCTTCAGGATGGCTCCGCCAACGCGTCAGAATCCGGAACGCAATGAGGGGAGTCAGGCGAACCCTCTGCCACCACCTCCGCCTCCGGAGGCATGGCAAGCTATCATGGCAGCCACCAACGCCAATGCTCAGATGATTTTGGAACTCTTGCAAGAACGCACCCAGGGGCAAGGCAATCAAGGAAATCAAGGCCAAGGCAACAATCAGCCTCATTTCGCTACCCTCAACCAGTTCCTCGCAAATCAGCCGAAGTCTTTCAGCTACTGTGCCGAGGCCATAGACGCCGATGATTGGCTCGTGGACATCAACAAGCATTTTGAATGTAGCAATGTCAGGCCTAAGGACTTTGTCAAGTTTGCTTCTTTTCAACTCAAGGATCAAGCTGCCGAGTGGTATCAACAATACAATGATTCCAGAGGAGGGCGTCTGATTACCTAGGATGATTTCCGCCGAGACTTCAAAGCTCACCACATTCCACAAAGTGTTGTTGAGAGCAAGCGTGAGGAGTTCCGCAATCTCAAGCAAGGCAGCATGTCCGTGTATCAATACAATACTCAGTTTCAGAAACTCGCTCGCTTCGCTAAGCAAGATGTTCCTGACGAAAAGAGCATGATCTATCAATTCAGAGGTGGCCTTAGAGAAGATCTGCAATTATCTCTCGTGCTTTTTGAGCCGACCAAGTATGATGATTTCTACAATATGGCACTGAAGCAAGAGGCTGCTCAGCTCAAGTGTGAGGCTTCTAAGAAGAGAGTCAGGGACGCAGTTTAGTCTTCTTCTTCCTCACTAGTGGCTGCTAAGCAACAGAAGTTCTGGTTGCCTCCTCCTCCTCTGTTTCGTCAGCCTTTCCAGCAGAAGAACAAAGGTGGCCATGGATCTTCCCACTCATCCAACCCTGGCTATCAGAACAAGTCTTAGAATCAAGCTCCAAAGTCGAATGCTCCTTATCATCGTCCACTCTCAGAGGTGACTTGCAACAAGTGTCAGCAGAAAGGTCACTATGCTAACAAGTGCTTCAACCAAAGGCGCCTTCCGCCTCCTCCTCCTGTGAGATCTTCCAGCAATGCAGTGGTCAAGCATAATCCCAAGTCTGCAAAGGTGAACATGATGAATGCAGCTCAAGCGGAGGAATCTACTGATGTGATAATGGGTAATCTTCCTGTTAATGACTTTCCTGCAAAAGTTCTTTTTGACACTGGTGCATCGCATTGTTTCATGTCAAGATCGTTCTTTGCAAAGAATGAATTTACTTGGTCTTACCTGGATAAACCATTGGGTGTTGTTTCTCCGGGGAAGTCAATGAGAGCCAACTCAATAGTTCCTCATGTTTCTATCAAGATGGGCGATTATAAATTTCTATCTTCTCCAATTGTCCTTGTTGACTCTGATATTGATCTAATTCTCGGGATGGACTGGCTTTCTAAGCACAAGGCTCAACTTGATTGTGCTGCCAGGGAAATTCAATTGACACACTCTTCTGAGGATGTTATCATCTATGCCGCTCATGATGAAACCATTCGGTTGTTTTCTCTCAATGAGAAGGGCGAGTTGGACGCTATTTCTCAAATTCCAGTCGTTTGTGAGTATCAAGATGTCTTTCCAGAAGAGCTTCCGGGTATGCCTCCTCACCGGCCAGTTGAGTTCGTTATCGATCTTGAGACTGGCACTGAACCAGTTTGCAAGCGTCCTTACAAGCTTGGAACCAAGGAGCTGAAGGAATTGAAGAAACAGCTCGATGAACAAGAGCGTCTGGGTTTGATCAGACCGAGTTCATCTCCATGGGGTTGTGGTGTTCTTTTTGTCCAGAAGAAGGATGGCACAGACCGACTTTGTGTCGACTACCGTCCATTGAACAAGAAGACAATCAAGAACAAGTATCCACTTCCCAACATCAATGAGCTATTCGAGCAACTCAAGGGTGCTAAAGTATTCTCCAAGCTTGACCTTCGTATGGGTTATCATCAGATTCACATTCGTGAAGAAGATATTCCCAAGACAGCATTCAAAACAAGCTTTGGTTCTTATGAATATACTGTCATGTCTTTCGGCCTTGTCAATGCTCCTCCAACATTCTCTCTAATGATGAATTTCATCTTCAACCCCTATACCAATGAATTCGTCCTGGTGTATCTCGATGATATCTTGGTCTTCTCCAAGAATAAGAAGGATCATGCCAAACATTTGCGATTGGTGCTCGACAAGCTCAGAGTATCAATTCTATGCGAAGTTTTCCAAATGTGAGTTTTGGCTTGATGAAGTTCTTTACCTTGTTCATATCATCTCTGCCAAGGGCTTCGCTGTTAATCTCGAGAAGGTGTCCGCAATTGTGAATTGGGAACCTCCTCAGAATGTCAAGCAGCTCCGCAGTTTCCTTGGTCTTGCAAGCTATTGCCGAAGATTCGTTGAGAATTTCTCTAAGATTGCAAAGCCTCTTTCCAACCTCCTCCAGAAGCATGTGAAGTATGTCTGGACGCCTGAGTGTGACGTTGCTTTCAACACTCTCAAAGAGAAACTCGTCACAGCTCCTGTCTTAACTCCTCCTGACGAATCCAAGCCATTCGAAGTTTTCTATGATGCTTCTCTTCAAGGTCTCGGTGCTGTGTTAATGCAAGAGAAGAAAGTTGTGGCATATACCTCTCGTCAGTTGAAGCCCAACGAAAAGAACTACCCCACTCACGATCTTGAGTTGGCGGCAGTTGTCCATGCATTAATAACATGGAGACATCTCTTGTTGGGAAGAAAAGTGGACATATTCACCGATCACAAGACTCTCAAGTACATCTTCACTCAGCCAAACCTCAACCTCAGGCAAACTCGATGGGTCAAAATGATTCAAGAGTACAATCCGAGTATTGAATATACTCCAGGAAAAGCCAATATCATTGCAGATGCTTTGAGCAGGAAGGCTTATTGCAACAGCTTAATTCTCAAGCCTTTCCAACCTGATCTTTGTGAAGCTTTCCACAAGCTGAATCTCCAAGTTCTTCCTCAAGGCTTTCTTGCCAACCTCATAGTCTCTCCTACTTTGGAAGATCAAATTCGTGAGGCACAACTCCTGGATACCATGGTGAAGAAGGTGAAACGTGGTATCGACAAGGGTCTTTCCAAATACAAGTGCTATCGCATTGATGACAGAGACACTTTATTCTTCGAGGAACGGATTGTGGTTCCTAAAGGTGATCTAAGGAAAGTCATTATGAACGAGGCACACAATTCTCTTCTTTCCATTCATCCTCGAAGTACGAAGATGTACCATGACCTCAAGCAGTCGTACTGGTGGACTCGAATGAAGCGAGAAATGCTCAATTCGTGAATGAATGTGATGTCTGTCGAAGGGTGAAAGCAGAACACCAACGACCAGCTGGTCTCCTCCAACCTCTTGCTATCCCAGAATGGAAGTTTGATCATATCGAAATGGACTTCGTGACTGGATTTCCCAAGTCCAAGCGCGGAAATGATGCTATCTTCGTTGTCATTGACAAGCTTACTAAAGTGGCTCATTTCCTTCCAATCAAAGAATCAATCACAGCAGCTCAGTTGGCAGAGCTATACACCTCCAGGATTGTATCCTTGCACGGCATTCCACAATTGATTTCTTCAGATCGTGGAAGCATCTTTACTTCTAAGTTCTGGGACTCCTTTCAGAAGGCCATGGGCACCAACATTCGCTTCAGCACAGCTTTCCATCCTCAAACTAGTGGCCAAGTTGAGCGAGTCAATCAAATCCTTGAAGATATGCTCAGGGCTTGTGTCATTTCCTTTGGCATGAAATGGGAAGATTGTCTTGCATATGCCGAGTTCTCCTACAACAACAGCTTCCAAGCGAGTTCGGGCAAGGCCCCATTCGAGATTCTCTATGGCAGAAAGTGTCGTACTCCTCTTAATTGGTGAGAGACTGGTGAACGCCAACTTCTTGGCAATGACTTAATCACAGAGGCTGAAGAAATGTGTAAAGTCATCCGTGAAAATCTCAAAGCCGCGCAATCGCGCCAGAAGAGTTACTATGATAGCAAGCACCATGATGTAGCTTTTGAGATCGGAGACCATGTCTACCTCCGCGTCTCTCCAATGAAAGGCACTCGTCGCTTCGGTATCAAAGGGAAGCTTGCCCCTAGATACGTGGGTCCTTTCAAGATCATTGGCAAAAGAGGCGACCTCGCCTATCAACTTGAGCTTCCTTCCAACTTCGCGAACGTGCACGATGTGTTCCACGTGTCACAGCTTCGCAAGTGCTTCAAGACTCCGGAGCGCACCATCAACTTCGAAGAGATTGATCTCCAAGAAGATATGTCTTATCATGAGCACCCCGTTGCTATTCTTGAAGAAACTGAGCGCAAGACTCGCAACAAGTCAATCAAATTCCTGAAAGTGAAGTGGTCGCACCATTCCGACCGAGACGCCACCTGGGAACGCGAGGACCACCTCCGTTCCGAATATCCAGAGTTCTTTCAGTCCTAGATCTCGGGACGAGATCCTCTCGTAATGGTGGAGTGTTCTAACACCCCGGATGTAACTTTCCATATTTGTAACTCCAACTCTTGCCATTTTCGGCTATGTGTTATGATATTCCCTCCGTGGTTGGGTTTCGTTTTCGTTTTGCATTTTTGTTCATGTCGTGCATCTCATATCATGTCATCATGCGCATCTCATTTTGCATATGTGTTCGTCTCATGCGTCTGAGCATTTTCCCCATTGTCCGTTTTGCAATCCGACACTCCCACGTGCACCGGCGCACCCCTCTTGTCTCTTTTTGTTAGCGGGTGTTAAACGTTCTCGGAATGGACCGAGGTTTGTCAAGTGGCCTTGGTATACCACCGGTAGACCACCTGTCAATTTTCGTTCCATTTGGAGGTCGTTTGATGCTCCAACGGTTAACCGGGTAACCTCAAAGGTCTTTTGTGTGTTGCAGCAAACCCCCCCTCCAAACAGCCCAATAACCCATCTAAGTCACCTCCATGCTCTCGGTCGTTCGATCACGATCGTGTGGGCGAAAACCGTGCCTCATTTGGACTCTCCTAGCTCCCTATGCCTATATAAACACCTCCCTCTCCGAAATCCGGGTCCAAACCCTAGCCACGCTCCCTCCGCGCGCCGGACACGTCCGCCCGGCGCAGGACGAACCAGCCGCCGCAGCCCGCAGCCAGTCAGGGGCCGACACGTGGCACCCCGCCGCCCGTACGCCGCCG